>NC_057808.1:555710800-555744501 GCF_018294505.1 Triticum aestivum | reverse complement strand
AGAAAAAATAAAAGAAAATGATGGAAATGTAAAAAAAATAAAATAAGTTTCCCATGTGATATGTGGTCTAGTTGTTGGGAAAATTTACAAATATGAATTTCGACTTTATTTGCAAAATCTCTCCGGAATTTGTAAAATGGGCATAACTTTTGCATACGAACTCAGATTAAAAAGTTTTTTATATGAAAAATCATCTACTCGAAAAGTTACATATGATTTGAACCGGGGGAACCTTGTCCAACATTTTCAAAATCCATAAAACCTAACAGAACGAAAGATACAGGGCTTTTAAGATCTAGGGGGGGAAAATGAAAAAAAAATCAAACTTACTAGTGGCGCATCATTTGCTAGATGCGCCACTAGTAACAGAAAAAAATTGGTTTCAAAAAAACTTTTTTTTGGATTTTTTTTTCAAAATATGATACGTAATATGACCGGGAAGTTTGAAATATTTTTCCAAAATTTCATCACACTCATGAACACGAACAAAGTCCTAGACATCAACAAGGTTTAATAGGATTGATATGATAGATATATCAACAAGTGCCTGTGAAGTGAGCTGGTGCTGGGGTTGGATAGAACTGCGAAGTTAAGCGTGCTCGGGCTAGAGTAGTGTGAGGATGGGTTATCTTTTGGGAAGTTTGACCACGGAGTACGATTTGACCCGAGATTAAGCCATAGTGACCCGAGATTAAGAAAAAAAACGAAAAAAAATTGAAAAAACATTTGAATTTTTTTTCTGAAAAGAAATTGAAAAAAATGTTAGTAATGGCGCACCGTGTGATGTACTAATGGCGCACTGCCTGGTGCGCCATTAGTAAAAAATTCTAATGGCGTGATGCTAGTGGCGCACCTGTAGTGCGCCATTAGTAGGCAAAACAGGTGCACTACTAACAGGCCTTTTCCTAGTAGTGAAATTACCCAAGATGGTCCCCCGTACTGTGAAGATTGCGAATATCATCCCAGGATAAGCTATGTTCATTCCACTTCGGACGGCCATAGAAGCCCGTGAATCGCCATTGCACAATATTTTCATTCATAAATAAAACATCAATAAAATAAGGCGATACATAGTTCAACTCAATTTTATTCGACTCATAATAAAACATAACAAGGGCACCGGCCCGATCATCAAAGCTTAAGACACGACGTAGCTCATCGGCTTTACATTTATTCAAATGAGACTCTGGAAGAAAAACTAAATCTGCCTTTATACGCCCCTGTAGTTCCAGGAGCTCGCGAAATGTCGTGTTGGAGAGCATGCCTCCTAGGATTTTCATTTGGCCCGGCGGACCTCCTCCTCGGAGGCCGCCGATGCGCCATTTTCGCCTTTCTCTTCTCCAACAAACTCCACCCCTTGCGGAACATACTCCTCCTTCTCATCAGTTTCCCTTGCAACATGTGTGACCACACCATCCACGTTCTGCACCGCTTCAACTCGACCTGTACACACTCGCTTTGAGGGAGCTGTACACACTCGCTTTGAGGGACCTGCCATGTCGCTCCGCCACAAAGTAACAGTCGGGGCCCGTCAGGAACCCAGGCCCACCTCTACCGGGATGGAGCCACCTGTCCTTTCAGCCCCCACATCGGAATCACTTGCGGGTACTCTACGAGCCGACCCGACTTTAGTCACCACATGTATCATATATCATGTATATAAGTATATACCCATGATCACCTCCCGAGTGATCACGGCCCGATAGTATAGCATGGCAGACGGACAAGAATGTAGGGCCACTGATGGAATACTAGCATCCTATACTAAGCATTTAGGATTGCAGGTAAGGGTAACAATTGTAGCAACAATGACAGGCTATGCAGCAAAATAGGATTAACCGAAAGCAGTAACATGCTACACTACTCTAATGCAAGCAGTAGAGAGAAGGAATAGGCGATATCTGGTGATCAGGGGGGCTTGCCTGGTTGCTCTGGCAAGAAGGAGTCGTCAACAACGTAGTCGAACTGGGGGTCGCCGGCAGTCTCGGGGTCTACCGGAAAGAAGTAACGGAAGGGGAACACAATAAATAACAGAGCAATCAAAGCATCACAAAGCGTAACATGGCAATACACGGTGCTAGAGGTGACCTAACGCAGTAGTAGGTGATACCGGTGAAGTGGGGAAAACATCCGGGAAAGCATTTCCGGTGTTTGACATTTTTGGACAGATGAAACGGAGGAAGATTGTTGCATGTTCGCTATACTAGGGACGTGTGGTTGACATACGGACCGCGTATTCGGATTCGTCTCGTTGTTCTGAGCAACTTTCATGTACAAAATATTTTCATCCGAGTTACGGTTTATTTTATATGATTTTTCAAAGTTTTAAACATTTTTCTGAAATTTAATCTAATTCAAAAATAAGTGAAATGGCTAGGTGCACCCGGTGTAGTGCACCAAAGGTGCACCAGTGAGGCTAACTAGTGGGTCCAGTCAACTGTTGACTCAGCAGTTGACTGGTCCACGGTTGACCAATCAACTAGTCCGGTGGGACCCGCGTGTCAGCGACCCAAATTTTAACAGTGTTTTATTTTATCTTTTTTAACCAACCGGGTTAACTATGAAGTGGGCCCCCCGTCAGTGAATGATTAGGAGGCCATTAGTACTAATTGCGGCCACGTCAGCGCTTTAAAGACGCCGGGGCCAAGCGCGCCGGAGCTTGGCCGTTCGGCTGTTT
This sequence comes from Triticum aestivum, assembly GCF_018294505.1. Lineage (NCBI taxonomy): Eukaryota > Viridiplantae > Streptophyta > Magnoliopsida > Poales > Poaceae > Triticum > Triticum aestivum. Next base: position 555,741,824 of record NC_057808.1, on the reverse strand, counting down.
CCGTTGACGTGGGGAGGCGCGGCTGACGCCGTTGGGGAGCTGGGGGCGCGCGCGTCGGACGGTGGTCGTGGGACGGCCGGGGGTGCAGCGCAGCGGCGCCAACGGCGAGCGTGGCGGCGGACGGTGAAGGCGGGCGTGGGCGCGGCACCGCGGGGCAGAGGCCGAGCCCCGGGGGAGCCGGCCACGGAGCGGCGGAGGCGAAGCAGGGGCGGCCGCGACGGCTCGGCGATGGAGGCGGGGCGGCGAGCAGCAGGCGGGCGCCGGGCTGCTGCACATGGTGGTGGCGGCAGCAGTAGCAGAAGCAGCAGTCTAGCACGACGTGGGGAGGAGCAGTGCAGCAGCAGTACAGGCGGGCGCAGCCAACAGGCACGCGAGCGCTCGAGCGGGCGGCTCGAGGCGTGGTCTAGGGCGAGGCAAGGCGTGTGCGGGGACCAACGGGCGCGGGGCTACAGGCAGTCAGGGGAATGCGGTCCTGAGCGCGGACCCGAAGCTCCGGCCATGGCGCGGTAAGCTGCTAGGCTATCTACAGGCACAAGATCGCGGCACGACCAGAGAGGAAAGGAGCGGACACTTACGTAGGAGCGCACGGTGGCTCTTTGTTAGCTTAGGAGCGCATGGGTGGTGCGGATTTAGCGATGAGGGGCGGCGACAGTAGAGGAAGAAGATGGCCGATTTGCCCGCACTCGGGTGGATCCGGTCGCTCTGCTCCTCGTAGGCGAAGTAGGCGTCGTAGAAGAACCAGCAGGACATGCTCCTACGCGCTGAGGAGTTCTGTGGCCGCGGGATCGACGATGGCCATGGCGACGGTGTTGCGGGTGCGCTCGGGATCGAGGGAAACGGCGCGAGGGAAGAGTGGGGAAGAACTAGAGTTAGGGTTCCGTCGAGGGTGTCGAGGTGCGTCCTTATCCACCCAGGGAGCCGCGGGATGGCCGACGGCGCGACATCCACGGCGTGGACGGCGTGCGAGCATTGCTAGCGCCATGGCCTCCACGTTCTGTTCAAGTGGTAGGAGAAAAGCCCACTGGTGGGCTGGGCCTTCTGTAGTACTAGGTTTTTAGGTGAACAGTGTTAGGCTTTAACTTTTCTTCTTCTTTTTTATTTCTCCGTTTAGTCTTTCTACACTGCTTTGCATTAAGTAGAGCCACCAATGCATTTCGAAAAATAAGAAACTTGTCAGATCAAATACTAGGCATTATTTAGTATTGCCACAAAAAGGTTTGGTGAGCATTTGAATTCATTTGGATTTTGCATAAATGAAAATGTATTAATGGGGCTGTTTTGGTCACTGTTTTAATTATTTTAGGGTACTCAAATACTTCTAAAAATGTTGCTTTCTCCCCCATTATTACTTAGGATTTACTTGTCACATTTAGCACATTTTAGTTTTTATGTTTGAAAATTTTTATCGTTTAACTTTATTTTAAATTTGAATTCAAACGGGACTTGATTCACCGCGAGATTAACAACGATAACCGTGGTGACATGGCATCATTAGCAGAGGGTTACTGTATCTCCGGGCGTCACAGAAGACGAAACCATCCCGACCAACCCATGCTTTCGGTCTTGAGCTCAAAAGGGAGACCGCGCACCTGGACCCAGATGGCCATTACGCCAAGGTCGATCTCGGTCGGGTCGCCCTTGCCGTCGAACTCAGCGAAGACGAGACCATCCCGCTTATAGTGCCACGGCTGCGCCTTTAGCACGAACCGTTGATCACCCTCGGCGGCGAAGTTGAGGACAAACCTCCCGTCATCAAAGGCCGCCTCCTGGACGGTGACCACTCCTTGGTGTTTCCACGCCGTGGCCCGGAGTTCATAGACGATGACGCGTGGGTTGGCCTGGAAAGGGGACAGGAGCCGGTGGACCACGAGGTGGCCGCTGACGGGCTTGCGCGCTGCATCCATGTCGATGACAAGAGGGGTCCCCTCCCCTTTGGTCTTCCTGGACGCCGTCTTCCCACCACGATCGGGGTAGCCGGGAGCACAGAGGATCCAGCCTCCAAAGACGCCGGAGTTGAGCACACCCCACCTGCCGGTGCCAGCAGTACGCTAGGATTCGCTCCTCCTGATTGTTCTGCCGCTCCCCTCTTCACACTCCCTACCCCCTGGCTCGCCATGCCGCTCAGTACGTGAGGAAGCAAACAGCAGAGGTTTGCTGTGAGTTGAGACGAACTGAGACACCTCGACTGATCACACATCTAGCACCCTAAACGCCCAGCCCCCTCAATCACTAAGGAGTAATTGGGTATCTTAATGAAAAAGGAAAAGCCATAAAGTTGCCGTTTCCAAACATTGACAGCGAGAAATCCTCTAAAACTTTCAAAGAAATTGGAATCCACAGATTCCGGCAAAACAATCGTTGACATGGATGATCCCCTCTGATTCCTCTCCTTACTTTCCAAACCAGAGAAAGGATCTATCAAATAATCAGGAGTAAAGAACACCTCCTCCTCTGTCCCTAAATTATTCCCCAAAACACGATTCACCGGATCCGCAGTTTCCATAGCTAACTTGGACCCGACCGGACCTTCCTCATGTGAATCGGAGGAGATCTCACCTGCCAATTTGCGGCACAAATCCTTCAATCTTCTTCTTGAAAGCTCGAGACATCTTTCCCGATTTTCCGCCTTCCTGATTAACCTCCTTGATCTCTCCCGAAAAACCTTCCACTCCTGGCCGCTGAAGACGCCCCCGACGACGGACGAGACTTGCCTGCTCCCCGCGCGTGTGTCCATCCGTGCTTCCGTATACGTGGCTTAATTTGATTCGAACAAAATAAGGCCCGGCCCCACCCCCTTAAAATCAGGGGGAGATGATTAGATTAGAAAGGAAAAAGAAAAAAAGACAGCCGTAGGATAAAGTGGAAGCACGGATAGAAGGACGGGGAGGGACACCGGCGGAGCTTCGTGAGGGCAAAAGCGTGCCATGGCCCGCCCAGCCCCTGGGGTAAAAATGCATGCAGTAGTACAGATATACAGTAGCCCAGCCCACCACTGTCTTGCTTGCATGTAGCCTCGCCTCTTCACGGTTCTCTTCTTGGCATACATCCTCCAGCAGAGCAGCAGACCAACACTACACACGATCACGCGTACAGCAGCAGGGAGGGCCAGAGATGTAGCGCGGAGTTGCAGAGGTTGAGTCGCCGGTCGTACCGTCGCAACATGTAGCAGCACCGAGCGGTTCAGAGGCCCGAGGGCGACCCATGCAGCGGCGGCTTGACCAAGCCCCAGGAGGCAGCTAGCAGTGGCCGCGGCCAGCCGGGCGAGTAGCAACCTAGACGACGAGCGCTGCTTGAGGCGAAATGGCTCCTATGTGCATGGAGAGAGTACGGGAGGAGCTGGAATGGTGTTGCGGGACGACAAGGGAGCTGTGATTTTCTCGTCCTGTCGTTATCTCCGCTCGTGCCACTGGCCGCTTGAGGCGGAGCTAGCTGCTTGCCTCGAAGGAATCGGTCTGGCACTCGCTCACACTGATAACAACCTGATCATTGAACTTGACTGTAAAGAAGCAGTGGACATGCTGAATGACATATGCATGAATCGATCAGCTGTGGCTAGTATGGTAGAGGAGGTGAAGAGCCTGCTGCATGACATCCGATGTCACAAAATCGTGCATGCAGGCAGGCCATGAAATGCTGCTGCTCACTATATGGCGCATATGGGACGTTGTTCTTGTTGGTGTTAACCATTGTTGTTTAGTAGTTCATCTAGTTTATTTCTGTTTGGGTCTGTTTAGTCTAAGTCTAGTACAGCGATGCATGGCATCATGGTAAAGTGGACTGATGGATCGGCAATGGTGCGAGCTGGTCATCGGTCAAGTGAAGCCAGGAGTTGTGAGTACATGCATAAGTACTAGGTAGATTTGATCGGTACATGCATGCAGCCGAGAGCGAGATGGATCTATACGTTGCCGTGCCAAGAGACTAGCTCAAAGTGAGCTGAGTTAGTTGAGGCAAAGACGTTGAGTTGATCCATCAGAGTGGCTGGATGTGCATGCACTTGTTTAGTGGAGTACGTGTGTGTGTGGAGCGTGAGTTTAGGATCAGGCCGGTGTGTGACTTGGCCTGTGCGTTTGCTTCCTTTTTAAATACCCTGTAATCACTTTGGTTAATCAAGAGAAAGAGAGTCAGAAAAGGCACAAGTTGTGCGGTGCCAAAACTCCTGTGTGCTCTTCTTCTATCTTGTGTACGTGAGTTCATCTCCTACCCTGGGCAGAGATTACACTTGGTATTCAGAGCCATGGTCGGAGAAGGTTCGCCCACTCCGCCCTGCTCGTCGGGTCACCGGAGGGGCTCAACCTCGCCCATATGGCAAGGGCAGAGTTCAAGGCGGCACGCTTGCCGCGAGGGCCTCGTGTGTCAAGGTCCGGTTCTTCATCGTCGTCGAGCTGCGTCACGAGTGATGGAGAAAGGTATGCTGTCCGGCAAGTTGCGGCACCGGCGGCAAGGAGGTGATGGCCATGGGGCGGAGGCCATTGCCACGAGGAGTTCCATGTCGGAGTTGTCAACAAGGCGCGTCATCGGCGACAACATGGAGGCGAGTCATCGGGGAGTTGCTGCACCGGTGGCGAACATGAGGCAGCGAGCTTGTCGCGGCACACACTCGCGGTGAAGGCGTAGGAGGGTATGGTTTTCATTGAAGCCAGTAGCGGCGGCTGTAATCGGCGTGACAAAATGGCATTGGCGGCCGTCTACGTGTTGCACCAACGACATCGACGCTATGAGTTTCAAGAGAGGAATAAGTGATAACAAGATTAGGAAGGTGATTGTTGGAACTAATCTTGTTATTAGTGCTAAGTGTAGAGATGATTAATTAGATCATGTTTAATTTTGAGTCAGTCTTAGAAGAAAGTGGATGCATGTGTGGGCGTCCGTTAGATGAGTAGCATGCACGTACTGCATGGATAAGATTAGTTGTTAGAATGGCTTAGTTGTGGACCTGATAATCACCAGTGTTGCGTCTCCAAGTGCGTGGAGATCGGCCGAAACTGAGCGGCCAGAGAGGTGGTTATCAGTTGCCGTTTCTACCGGCTAGTGGAGCCAGTCATGGTTCAGCCGATGTATGTGGCTTGACCGTGGCTGGATGCAAAAGTGTGCTTAGTGCGTGCGTGCGTGTGTGTTGTGGTTATTCCGGGTACTTAAGGACTTGTAATCACCTGAGTTTGTTGCTAAGTTGAACAAGAGAAAAGGGCACAAGTGTTCGATGCCAGAAAACCTCTGCGTGTTCTTCTTCTCCACTATATATGTGTGTGTTGATCCTTGGGCAAAGCCAACAGTTCTCAGCGTACGGCCATTTGGTTTAGCTCTGGGCCAGAGGATTTATGTATGATCTGTGAAACTGAGTGTAGACACATTGCTTAATTAATATACACTATTTTCACCCGCAAAAAAAAAAGACGACGAGCGCTGCTGCACAGGCACACGGGCTCTGAAAATTGATAATACACATCTTAATTTGGTACTCAATCCGTATCAAAATATAAGACATTATTTGACACTGTCAATGTCAAAACGTTTTATATTTTGATAAAGGGACTACTAGATAATTGTCATTGGGCAAGGCTAATCAACGCAATATCAATTTGGTTTTGAGAGAAAAGGAGATGATACAATTACATATGAAGTTGAGAAAGATTTTTCAGCAGCAACACTTCATCCATTGCTTGAGTTGAAATATTTTGTGTTTTCTTTTAGTTTGGCCCGCCCATGTTTTCCTTCGTAGCTCCGCCACTGGGGAGGGAGCAGGCAAGCCGGATCCCCCGACGAGGCCGTCTCCAGGAGGGGGCGCCCCCTTTTCCGGCGGGGCCGCCGGCGCTGGGGCCGCCATCTATGCAGCCAGGATCTCCGTCGCCGCGAGATCGCCTGGAGCCCCCGAGGGGTTATATGGAAAAGTCTATCCAAGATATGTTTGCTACACTAGCCCCCTAAGAATAGACACTCTATAGTCATCATATTATAGTAGCATATCATATTGAGTGGATACACAAATATAGGGGCCATGGAACTGCCCTGGGCAGACCGGGAAGCTCTACGACTTCGGCAGTGTGGTCTATGCTATGGAATATTCAAGTCCCATGTAAAGTTCAAATATTTTGCTGGAGAATTCTGCACGGAATTGTACCGTTAATGTCTATACTCGCTAACAGACACATCCCGGTGAGTGGAGAATGCCCAATCTGTCACGTTGGAGCAGAGGATGTGCGCCATCTGCTTTTTGAATGCATTCCAGCCAGACAATTGTGGGAGAAATTAGGCGTTTTGGACTCTATCATATCGGCCCATCGTGTGGATCGCTCGGGATCAATAGTTCTGGAACACTTGCTAAACTTACCAACCACTCCGTTTCACCTCGTGCCTACTATTCGAAGTATTGACGTCATAGCAGTGGGATGCTGGTATTTGTGGTGGATCCGTAGGCAGGTCACACACAATGAGACAATTCCACCTCCCAATAAATGGCCCGTTTCAGTGATGGCAATTACAGGCGGGTATAACAAAGTGTCGAACCAAAATAGGGAGGACACGGAGCATAGATGGAAGAGGCCAGACCCAAAGTTTGCTAAAGTAAATGTTGACGCTGCTTTTTATCAAGATGCAGGTGCAGGAGCAACGGCCGCTATAATCAGAGACGAGAAGGGGCAATTTCTAGCTGCTCAATGCAGATACAATGATTGTGCTCCAGATGCTACGGCTATGGAGGCTAGGGCCATGCGAGATGGCCTTCAATTTACAAACTCATTGGGCTTTAATCGGGTTGAGGCCGAATCAGACTCGCTTGAAGTCATTCAATTCTGCACTGGACAAACACAGTGGTGAGATGCATCGGCAGCAGTCTTTGCGGAGTGTTTAGATACTGTTACGTCAATTGGGAGGGTCACCTTCAAGCATTATTTTCGTGCGGCGAATACCGCACCTCATGAGCTAGCTAAGTTTAGTTTTTGCAATAAAGTGTCAGATAGTTGGACTGACGAACCACCTGCATGTGTCGTCAATAGCCTTGTGAACGTTGTAATTTTGCTCTGAGTTAATAAAGCTAGCCATGATGGCCTTCCCTAAAAAAAGCACACAGAGCCCAATAAACCAAAGAGAACAAGCAACACCAAAGATTCACAGTACAAGCGTGGAAATCAAACACTAAGTGTGAAAAACGGCGTGGCCACTAGACCGGATTATATTGAAGAAGTCATTGCTTCTCAAAAAAAGAACTATCTCTCGGCGCAGCAAGTGGGCTCACCAAAGTTTAGGATCAACAGGCAATGGTCCGAACCTAATCGCGGACAAAGAGCATCCCCGACATTTGGCTTCTCAATCACAAGAGACAAACATTATCTGTTGCCAGAGATAGAGAAAGAGGACTAATAAAGAACATGACCAATTAGGTGCATTTTGCTAAGTATTTGAGCCAACCTATAATTGCAACAGCCATTCACATAGAAGGTACATACATTACTATCACAAATCACATTTGTTCTAAATAGTCAGTCAGACAAGACGATACATACATTATCAGCCAAGTGCCCAAGTACTTGTTCAATAAATATAAGGTCATAAACAGCGCTTCAGGTGCATTGCATAGTTTTGATTTGAAGGACAGTGATATAGTAATCATAGTCCAACGGCCAGCCAACCTTTTAAAGCAGAGTCCTTCCACGAAACTCCGAGAGATGGTATATATCCATCTCAAGTAGACCATGATACCAATATGGCTCGGGCACAGGCCACCTGTCATAAAACAATACCCTCCTTATGTTGTCCATATTAAAATCTCTAAAAGACATATATTCAGAAATGGAGGGAGTACATTCGTAATCCGGGATTGAATTAACGGTACATGCTACAAGCATAAGGGGGCAACAGAAACAGAAGGAATACCTATTTTTCCTTGTCCTCCCTCGAGCACCATATTCTACCGAAAAAGGCTTTCGCCCCGCTTTATAAATAAAGCAACCGCCGAGCACAAAGTATCAAGGTATCAAACGAACAACACACACACCCTAACACAGCGCCACCGCAGGCAAGGTCCAACACTCACGCACAAAGACAATACACGGGTTCAGCTGTGGGCACAGCACAACAAGCCCAACACAGGTGCACGACACGCACAACACATAAACGGTGGTGGCGAGGTGTAGACGATCTAATCCGGCTCCGGTGGTGGTGGGGGAAGCGGTGGAGCCATCCGGAGAGCCAACGCATGAAGCTGGGTGATGATGAAGGTGATGGCGTCTCTCTCCCTGGGACGGCTAAGCGGCCGCCAAAGCTGCAAGTAACCAGACCATTTGAACAAAGCGTCAGTAACACGACGAAGAGGGATACGCTGAATCACAAGCTTATTCCTAACAGTCCACAGCATCCAGGCAAGCACCCCAATGATCAGCCACCTAATGTGGCGAACCGAGGGTGCTAGCGCCTGGAGTTCGGCAAAGAGAGCGGGGAAGTTGTTGTGGTCCCAGCTTCCACTCACTATTTCACGGAAACAGCTCCAGAGGAACTGCGCGGACACGCAGGTGAAGAAGATATGGTTTGAATCCTCTTCAGGCCCGCAGAGCGGGCAACGCCCATCACCGGGGCCATTACGTTTCATGACCTCCACGCCGGAAGGGAGGCGACCGCGAATCCATTGCCACAAGGAGATCCTAATCTTCAAGGGAAGCCGGATCTCCCAGATGGTGGTGAGCGCCTCATGGCCTAGCGATGGGGCGATGGCCTGGTAGAGAGATTTAGTGGAGAATTGCCCAAAAGGCTCTAGACGCCATCTGGAGCGGTCTTCTCCTATCTCAAGATCAGGCTCGTGAAACGCGATGCAGTCGAGCAATTCATGCCAATCCGCGTTCTCGGCTGGGCCAAATGGTCTCGGGAACGCGAGTTGCCCTAAGTCAATAAGGGCCGTCGCGACAGAAATCCGCGGATCGACCATGATGGAGATCAGACCAGGAAAGTGGGCCGCGAGGGGCATGTCTCCAGTCCATCTATTGAACCAGAACATCGTGGCGGTGCCAGAACCAACCGCGATCGAGGTCCCGATGCGGAGGACTGGAAGGAGCTGGATGGCGGATTGCCAGAACTGAGAGCCCCCAGACCACTGGCAGAAGGCGAGAGGTTGGCCACGGAGGTATTTATGCTGAATGAGGTGCAGCCACAAGCCACCCTCTCCGTTGGTAATCCGCCAGAGCCACCGAGTCGTGAGGGCTATGTTCATGCGTTTGGAGGGCATGATCCCGAGACCGCCCTGATCAAGCGGTTTACATATCTCCGACCACCGAACCATGTGGTACTTCTGCTTATCGCCCTCGCCGGCCCAGAAGAAACGTCCTTGAACTGTGGCAATCTCAAGATGTAGAGTCTCGGGAAGGCTGTACAAGCTCATGATGAATAAGAGCAGGCTGGAGAGGGATGAATTAATGAGCACCATCTGGGCCGCTTTCAAGAGCCATCGGCCCTGCCAGGGCTCGATGCGGTGCCGAAGCTTCCCCATCATGGGGCGCAACTCTGCCACCGTGAGCCTCGAGTCACTAATGGGGATCCCCAGATACGTCGTGGGGAAACACCTGAGCTAGCAATTAAGCTGATCCGCGATGCTCTGTCTTTCATCTTGGGAGTATCCCAAGACCATCACCGCACTCTTGTCGAAGTTGATCCTGAGGCCAGACATCTGCTAGAAGCAAAGCAAGAGGAACTTCAGGTTCGTGATATCGCTCGTCGAGCCTTCCACCATGATAATGGTGTCATCCGCATATTGGAGAAGGGAGATCCCGTTCCCCCCAACAAGATGCGGGACTATGCCCTTAATATGGCCCGTAGCATTGGCTTTATCTAAGATGGCTGCCAGAGCATCGACAACCATGTTGAAGAGGAACGGTGAGAAGGGATCGCCCTGGCGCACCCCACAGAAAGTGGGGAAGAATGGGCCAACCTCGCCATTAATGTTCACCACGGTCCGGCCCGAGGAGACCATTTGCATCACCCGGGTTACCCACCTGTCGTCGAAGCCCTTCCGGAGCAAACATTCCCGAAGGAAGGACCAACTGACCGTGTCATAAGCCTTGTGGAAATCCAGTTTTAGTAAGACTGCCTTGAGGTGTTTGGAGTGAACCTCATGGAGAGCTTCGTGGAACACCAGGACTCCGTCAAGGATATATCGGCCCTGGATAAAAGCCGACTGATCAGGGTGAGTGATCCGGTCGGCAATGCATGGGGGCCACCCTAATGGCGTACCCCTTCGCAAGGATGCAGAAGATGACATTAATCACCGTAATCGGCCGGAATTGGCGGATATCCGAAGCCCCAATCACTTTGGGGATGAGGGTGATTATCCCAAAGTTCAGCCGGGTGAGATCGATGGACCCTACAAAGAACTCCTCAAACAGGGCCATCACCTCCGGCTTGATTACCTCCCAGAAGGTCTGGAAGAACTTCACTGGGAGGCCATCCGAACCGGGGGCCGAAGAGGGGTTCACGCACTTAATTGCCGCCCACACTTCAGCCTCGGAGAACGGGGCCGTAAGGGCCACGTTGTCCGCAGGCGAGACACAACTGTGGGCCGGCTAGATGTCTTCCGCAAGGGCAAGACCTCCCCGAGGGGAGGCAGAGAATAGGTCTCTGTAAAAGCCGTCTACATGGGCCCAGATGTCCTCCGGCCGCTGCAGGAGGGTCTCTCCGTCCCAAAGGAGCGGGATGGAGTTACGGCGTCGCCGGCCGTTAGCTATGGCCTGGAAGTAGGCGGTATTGGCATCCCCCTTGAGGACCCAATTCTGCGTACCGCGCAAGCACCAGTAAGCCTCCTCATCCGTGTAGATGACCGTGAGCTGGTCTTCCAGGTCGTACCTAAGCATCCATTCCTCGGCTGATAGGCCTGCGGCATCAGCCCGCAGATCGAGGGATTGGATGCCTCGCGCCACTGGGCGACCACCGCTGCAGCAAATCCAGGCTGGCGCAGCCAGAAGGTTTCGAAGCGGAAGCGGGCCGGCAGGGGGGGACGCTCGTTCTCCGAAGAGAGGAGGAGGGGGACGTGATCGGAACCAATCCGCGTAATCGCCCGGAGCGAAGCTAGGGGGTAACGAATGTCCCACTCAGGAGAGGCGAAGACCCTGTCTAGGACTGAACGGGTCGGCTCCACTTGGCGGTTGGTCCAAGTGAACCTGGCCCCGACTCTATCGAGCTCGCGAAGCCCCATATCCACGATGCAGTCATTGAACATCTGCATCCGGGGAAAGTTGACCAAATTATTGCTCTTGTCTTCCTCCGTCCGGATGAGGTTGAAGTTGCCGCCCACCACTACCAGTAGTTGGGCGGCTGCCACCTCCCCACGGAGTTCAGCGAGAAAGGCCTCTGATCGGCGGTGATCGGCGGGGCCATAATACCTTACAAAAAACAGACAGTCCATATATATAGCTGGCAGACAATATCCCGGCAGCACGCAGAAACATCTCATGGCATAGCAGCGGCATGAGCACACACGGGGTTCTGAATGAACCAATTAGAACCCCTTATAACTGACTTACAAAAGCAGATGAATATATACGTACAACAGAGGTCTGCGATGATGGTCTTTGAATGCCCGAGCTGTAATGAGATATACTCCTCACTTTTTTTCCCCTGTCCGTTGCTGCATTTACATGCAGTTTTTCCTCGTTTGGCTTTCCTTGGAAAAGTTTCAGAAACAAACAAACAGGAGCTGTAATAACGAACGAAGGATGTAAAACCTGTCAAGTTTCATTCTCAGTGATGGACCAACTGGGGGCTGTGGCCCTTTTGCTCTAAAACCCCAGATGAACAAGTAAAGTACCCTCCACAACCACAAGGCTGGCTAGCTTCTCCCAGTTCTTCCCACAAAAAAATAAAATAAATAATCCTAGTTCAGCATGGAGAAATTAGACGGCCATTGGTTTGAAGACTGAGCTGTGTTGTCATCCATTCCATGGGCGCCAGGATTGGTAGGTATTGATCATGGCGTCAGGGGTTCCTTTCCTCTGGCAGAACCGTCAATGACATCTTAATCTCTTTCTGAATCACAACAATAATCATGGACAGGTAATGGAGTAGAACAACTACTTGAGAGTCAGTCAAGTCAGCTACTTGAGAGTTCTCCCGCCATCAAAATATGGTCCTTAGTATCCCAGCGAGAGCTTGGTCTGAAAGAAACTGCTCCTTGGAATTGGTCGCTTCCTTGAGCTCTGCCTCATTTTTTCGCACTGCGAAATTGATCTTGCTTCCTTGAGCTCTGCCTCATTTTTTCGCACTGCGAAATTGATCTTGCGTGAGATTCAGCAAGTCCAGAGCAGCCATGTAAGCCTGCACACATGATTGACCAAGTCATGGGGATGTGAGCTTCATGTCATTCATTCCAAGTCTGTTGTGCAGCCAACAGACTGCACGTAGTTCAATGCATGGAGTGAAGCACCACTTGAAAAAGAAGTATGGAGTAGGATGCAAATTCAATTTTCTAAATGTTCAGAAGATTAGCTACAACTAAGACTGCATCTTCATCTAAAAACATAAAATTCGATCAACTTTCTGCCCTTGGAAGACTGTGTAGAAAGGAAAAAAAATTAAAAAAAAGAAGGCTCCAGCAGGCCGTTTACCTCCTCTGCAGCAGCTGGAACCAACTCCAGCACCGAATGAGTAGAGCAAGTATATAGCCACAGGGAGCAAAGACGACCAACGATTTTGTACAACAGCTCAGCGCAGTACGACTTTGGGGATGTGACCAATCTTGTGGGCATCCTCCCCTTGGCACCTCTCAATCAATATTGGACATCCAACAATTATGAGAACTTTCAAAGCAGAGAGACTCCGTATGCTTTCAGGCAAAGATGTCAGGTTGGGGCAACCTCCGATGGAAAGTTCTTCTAGGCAAGTCAACTGTCCCAACCATTCCGGTAATATCTCTAGGCCTTTGCACTCCACCAACGCCAATTTTGTAAGAGCTGTGAGGTTCTTCATACTTCCAGGCAAAGATGTCAGATTGGGGCAATCTGCAATGGAAAGTTCTTCTAGAGCCAGCCTAGAAGGATGAATGGAAGACGAGAGCTTCCCAAATCCTTGTTCTGGCAAAACTGTCTCACTGTTGCTCAAAAACCAATTCATACTTCTTGGGGGATATGGTAGGAACTTCAAATTTGGGCAGTCCTTTACAACCAAAAGATGCAAATTAGGGATTAGAAACTCTTTGTTTTCTTCACTTGACTCTGTTGTCAACCATTCCACCAAATTCTCCATCGACGCCAAGTCCAGAACTCTTAGTTGCATACAAGGTCTGCCCTCTCCATAGAATTCCTTACCAATTTTCCTAATGTTGGGACAGTTCCTCAGACACAAACTTCTTAAATTTGGGAGTGCGCCAAATGGAGGAAGACAATCACATGCTTCCAAACCATCAAGAGTCAGTTCGCTGAGAAAAGGGAGGTAGGACGAGATGTGAAACATCCAGTTAGGGAAATCCTTGCCCCTATACCCAACTAGCCAAAAGTTTTCAAGAGTCCGAGGAGGTACGAGCCTTTCCAGCACAGATTTACCACTTGATATATAAGACATCCACTTAGGGATCCAGCCAAGTTTTAGTACTCGGATATCTGATTTATCACGCAGTTTGACCCTGTCTGCATCTTCCGGATCCCAGACTTTCTCAAGGCCTGCAAGTATCAGCTCTGAACAAGTCAATCCCACAAGATCCACTATACTGCTACATCCTCTACTCTCTATCTCATGTACATTATGATGTACCATGCCCACAAGATTTAGACGCATTTTAATGGCTTTAACCTTTTCAAGCAAATTAGAAGGTCCACTGTCGACCACAAACTGGGTGAGACTAGTCATGTCACCAATGCTATCAGGGCAGTCATCCATATCTAGAAGGCCATTCATGTGCAATATTTGAAGCTTAAGGTCACCAAATGAGGAGGGGAGCTCGCTGAGCCTCAGACAGTATGACAAATGAAGATACCTAAGCTTAAACAACTTGCATAGCGACTCAGGCAATTGTCGGAGCTTAGCACAACTTGTTAGGTTTAAATATTCAAGCTCGAAGAGGTGATCAAAACATTCAGGGAGTTCTTCGAGGTTATGACAGTCTGAAAGATCTAGATATTTCAAATGATTAAGTTGGCAAAATGATCCTGGCAACATTGAAACCTTGTAGCAACCAGAGAGGTCCACGAACTCAAGTTTCTGAAGATGGCGAAAATCAATCTGTAGGTTTTCAAGTTCATGACAACTTGATAGGTTCAGATGCTCTAAGCACGGAAAGCTAACATTGCCAGGTAGTTTGGTGAGCTTGGAACAACCTGACATGTTTAAGAGCGAGAGCTTAGGCAGGTTGCCGAATTCATCGGGGAGCTGCTGAAGAGCACAACAATTTGACACGTCTAGATGATGTAAGCATTTAAGCTTACAGATTGATTCAGGCAACTCTTGGAGTATAGAGCACCCAGATAGATTGAGGAAAAATAGTTGAGTGAGATCCCCTAGTGATGCAGACATCTTATTGAGGCTGCTACTGCCAGATAGGTCCAAATAGCAAAGTTTGCTAAGGCGACAAATACTGTCTGGAAAGGTTTCAAGCATGGAATTGGAGAGAATAAGAGTTTCCATGTTTTGAAGTACATGAAAATTCTTAGGAAGTGATTTTATTGGCAAACCCGCGGCATCAATATACCTAATTAGCTTCAATTGATTAATGGAAGATGGCAGCACCACGCCACTTGGAGCAGGTTGACCTTTAGCTGAATGTCCACTTAGGTCCAAGACACGTATGAACTTGGATCGGGAAAATGCCTTTTTCGGGAGTTGCAGCCCCCCTAAATCCCGAAAGTGGAGGGATCTAAGCTTGCCTGGAATATATTTGAAAATCTCAGGATCATTCTTGAAGTTGGTTAACTGTGCATGTCGGCAGTAGCGAGCTCTGTTCCAGCTGGTGCTTTTGGTAGCATCCAGGTCAACCAATTCATCAGCAGCAATAATTGATGCCAGGTCATGCACCAAATCATGCATGACCAGTTTTGGAGGAACTCTGAAATGCAATGAACTTGGACTAACCTGCAGAGGTAACTACTATCAATTTAGTATTGCAAAGATAAATGTAAAACCCCTTGACAATAGGAGATGATCTAGTAAAATTGCAACTTCCTCTAAATCCACGGAGCCCTTTTATAGAACAACTATCCTAACCACTTTTTTTTACTACAACCCATGGATTTTCATAAATTGTTTGTATGGCATTCAAACTGGGATAACTAGCAAAGCATGTAAAGCTAATAAAGCGTATGATGTACACGAGGAATTTTCATACATATTTGTCTACATATGTTTTGCGAATTTTTCAAATTTCTCTGGATGCTGAGTTTCACTTGTTTAGTTCATGAAGTACATAACCTAGACTGATGAGGCGACAAGGTTTATGCTTGACTGTTGTTTCAAGCTTCATTGCAACTTTCAAGTTCAAGAAACAACGCCACTTGCAACGCACTGATGCTCTAAATGGCAGGTTTTCTCTTGGAGCGACTCGAAACCAAGTGGATCGACTATATGGATCAGACTTGGGCGTATGGCTAAGTATTATGTCTTAGATGGTATCGAATGATCTGGTAATGGTTGGCTAGTATGTGAACTTGATTTCGTCACTTTGATGAATTTTATGTATCGAACAATATTTGGGCTATTTAATGTATGGATTGAACCATGTCATTGTGAAGTTCTGGGAAGGCTTGCTTACACATATATTTATATCATGTATTATATGTGAGTGTTAGTTTACACCTATGTGTTTTTTATTGGCTGGCATGCAAATTCTGAATTACGGAACCAAACCAAACACAAGCCAATCAAAGTTGCCAAATGTTTGGCAAGACATTTGGCTTGAAACCAAATGGAATTCAATGGTTTTGCCAAAAAAAAGGCAAGTACCCTAATTATGTGTCTCAATCCAAACAGCCAATAATTAGTGGGGCTAGATGTGACTCAATCCAAACACACCCTAATGATGTGGGCTGCCCAGCGGACAACCTAGAAGAATCTGGACAGGAGGGCCATGGGCGGCGTTTAGGGACTAGTGCTTCACCACCAAATGTGCTGCAATTTTCGTTGTTTCTATAATTTGTGCACGAACTTTAGCATGAAACTGTTGTGTTACAAATGTGAAGCCTATCTTATAAAATTATTAAATTAGTATATATACACGTAGGGGGGTTGCACCTTTCTTTTCCAAAACAGAGAGTGGCTGGTTGCAAAAGGAATGCCACAAATGCACATAATTTGGTGAACTCCAACTAGGATTGTATCATCGACATGTCATACTGGGGATCTAAAATATTGCATAATCGGATTAGATCCAGGAGTTGAAGGGCAAGAAAGAATTGCCACCAAATGTACTGGGGATCAACTCCTGGATCTGATTCAAAATCAATGAGAACTAAATTATTAATAAATTGATCAAAATTAGATTCTAATTTCATGGCATATAATCGAGATATTAGATCCAGGAGTTGAAGGGCAAGAAAGAATCTAAAACTAAAGATATATTAACCCAACATAATCAAAACAACAGACCTACTGTATTAAAGTACAAAACTGAACTTATCAGTACTAATAATAAATTTAAATTTGGAAATGGTTATATTAAATCATTAACATAAATTTAAAAATCAAAATGCAGGGCCTAATTTAGAACCTATGAAAGTGTGTTCTTATCTATAAATAAAGTTAAAAAACATAATGGCAAAAATGAACCAGCCATAGTCAAAACTAACCGAAGCAGATCCTGGAATCCGAAGAAAGGACATGCCCAAAAGATAGTTGATGCACCTTTGACCATCGTGCCTTGAACTGATGTACCCAAGTGCATTCCATTGTTGGATTATATGATTGATGTGCATGACAAAGCCCTTGGGGAAGGCTGCCAAGTACGTGAAACACATTTTGAATTCGATCTTCATGTAGTAATAGCTCACCATTAGCCTCTCTAATGCTTCTTCCTGATGTCCTTCTCTCAAACCCAAATCAACCTTGGTGTCTCTTATATCTTCCCATGCACCCACGGTCCTTAGCTCCGACATTACCTGCCCAAGAGCATTTGCCACGAGCGGTAAACCCCCACACTTGCCTGCAATCTGCTTTCCAATTTCTTCTAGGCCACTGTGGTCATCATCAGATCCAAATGCCCTTTGCTTGATTAATTCCCAACAATCACCAGGTTCTAAAACACCCAGATCGATTATGTCAGACTCAGGAACCGGGCAAATTTTCCTCTGATTTGCAAGAAAACCAGTGCGCAATTGTTGCACTACGCTTCGGCTTCGGGTAGTTACTATAATACTGCTACCCTTGCGGCCATGTTGTAACATCTCCTTCAACCTTTCAAGATTATTTCCATCTTCTTCCCAGAGATCATCCAGAACAATCAAGTATCTTCTGGTAGCAAGTTCCTTTTTCAGATGAAGCTGCAAATCGGAGTTGTCAAGGTTGATGGTGCTATTCATCATTCTTTTGAGGATGGCACCCCCAATTTTGTGCAAATCAAACTGTTTGGACACATTAACCCAGATTGCGACATCAAAGACACTGACCCTCTTGTCTGCAAGAACTGATTCAGCCAGTGTCGTCTTGCCTATGCCACCAAGGCCAACAACTGGAATGATGGAGATATCCTGCTGGTTAGTTTCTTCAGTTGTGAGTAGCAGGCTGATTATCTTGTCCTTCTCGATACCCCTCCCCACCATTCCAGTTTTCACGCCATCACCGTAGTGGACTGCAGGAATTTCATTGTTTCTGCTCCCTTCTCCCCTTGCTTGTTGAGGCACAAGATTAAGCCTCCTTCTGCCCTCCTTTTCAACTTGGTCTATCTTCATCATCACCTTCTTCATCTTGTGGGGCATGGTTATTCGCTGCAGGAGTTGATTGTTCCTGGAAAACCATAAGCTGACCTGCAAAAAGGGAAAATTGAAGTCGGTAAGCACAACTTTTTTCAGACTCTCATGCACCGCAGGAGGAGCCAGAGAAGAAGGATGGACACGGACGTTAGTTACAAAATAAGGGGATAAAGATGGGCTATGGCATAACCAGACGCATGCACAAGGACATTTGCTCCAAACACGATAACCAAAGAATCAATGTCTTTTTAGATAAGAAGAGTAGAAGAATCAATATGGGAATGAATACCTTGGATTGGCTCTTGTTGATGAGGTCATTGGCGTCCAACTCGTCAAGCACATCCTCGACGTCATAGGCAGCGCGCTTAAACTTGGTAAGCCAGCGCTGGAAGACTCTTCCGCCATCTCCTCCTCGACGCGACTTGTCGTCGGCATCGCTCAGCACCGCCTCCAGATCTTTCATCGTCTCCTCCATCTCCAGCACCTCCTCTCTGTACCTCCACTGCAGAGTGACCTCCGACGCGGCATAGTCTCCCAGCATGCCGACGATCTGCTTCCCCACGGCACCCGCAATTACGCTCCCGATCCCGCTCATGGCCATGGCTCTCCAGCGAAGCCACCAAGCTATTGCTCTCCTCTGTCTGAAGTCCGAACCCACGAGAAGTGAAGCGTGAACCCACGGGAAGAGAATGGAGTATTGCTGTTGTGCTGCGTTTGTAAATTGGTTAAGAGTGCAACGAGAGAGACTCCAGCCAGAGATTAAAAAAGGAGCTAGAGAATATTGCTGCTTTGCTTTGCTATGTTTGCTGGGTGAGCATGGAGGCAAGGAATCGCTTTTGCTTTGCTTGCATGGAACCAAAAGCATAACGAATATATGGAGTGGCCGTCTTTCTTTGCTTGAATCTAACTCCAAATTAAGACATTCTATCTATGCGTGTCGTGTGTGCGTGTCCATGAGATGTGATGTGCACTGGCTGGTGTACGTAATTAAGGTGCAACTGATCGAGTATGTAATAAACTAACTTAGCTGCTTAAAGCAAAGTGGTGCCCCCTTGGCAATCATGCTTATTATTGCTTAATAAAGCAGTTGTTGAACCACTTTGTTGCATTTTCGATGAGATGATGCACAACATGAAGCGGTTTGTTGAAATTGTAGAGAGCTTGGCACCACATCACAAGAAGCTCTCTGCAAACACTAACTATAACGTTCAACATGCAGGATGTGAGTGACGAAATAAATATTGGGGTTGGATTTCTTCCCTCCTGTCCTGTCCTGTCCTGAGACGATCGAAAGCCTGAAACCGTAATAATTTTTTTTTAAGCGGCCGGCGTTGCCGACATTTCATTGATTTAAGCAGAAGGGAGAGTGACAAAAGGGGTGATCAAGTGATCAAAGGAGAAATTACAACTGCTCCGCAGCTAGGAGAAAAACTGCGAGTCCAAGATCAGGAGGGAATATTTTCACGTCACTTCCCCGAAGGGTAACTCTAGGCACTTTGAACCGGCCATCCGCCACTGCTCCATGTCGCGCTTGCAAGCTTCAATGATGTGCCTTGCGTTTGCCTGCTTTCCCCTGAATGTACATGCGTTGCGCTCTAACCATATATGCCAGGAGATCAGCGCCACAACGGTTTTCACACCCTTCCTGTGGTCGGGTGCAGCCACAAGTGAAACCGTAATAATCACAAGCCTATTAAGGAACATTAGCATTGAAAGGCATGACTGCTTGAAAGCTGACTAGCTAGTAAATGTGCAAGAGTATATGTATGTATATTCAGAACACCATACACAGAAGAATGTAAAGAGCAGATTCCAAATGTACCTTGATGGTTTTTCTTTTGTAAAAAGAAGAGATCCTTCCCGGAGACATAATATTTCCCCAGTTGACATGCCCGTCCCCGGATCCTTTAAAATGTCACCAATATGTATAATTAATCTTGTCCTGCTGCAGGCTGGCTGCAGCTGATGAATTTTGTAGCAGATCCATCCATCCATCTGAATCTGAAAGAAAAAAAGAAAGGAACCACTGAGAGGAAGATTTTGCACGTGGATAAAACATGAAAGGAAACTACAAAGAGAAGAAGTAACACAAGCTACAAGAATAAAGCTCAAGTGGCGCGCGTCGCGTCGGCCGGGGCAGAGTACCTCCGACCCCCGCCGCCGCCCCGACTCGACCTCCGACGCATTCTTGTTGGGGCCCCGACTCCACGACCTCTTCCCGCTATGGCCCAGGTCCGCCGCCGGTGGCCTCCTCCCGGATACACTCCCAGATCCGAGGCCGCCGCCGCTGCGCACAAAACTCTGTCCGCCGTGTCGAGGATACCCCGAAGACGGCGAGACAATATTTCAAGACATCGGGGCTAGCAAAGCCCCTCAGTCCGACTGCTCAGGCCGCCCCAGATGGCCCCCTGTCCGACTGCCCGGGCCGGCTCGCCACCCGGCTGCCGGGGAAGCTCCCCGTCCGGCTGCTCCATCCGGCCTGCTGTGCGGAGTCAACCGCTGCTCCGACCCGACACCGACAAGACAGCCACATCGTGGCCATGCCTGACCACTATTGCTGCATAGGCATACACTGTTCATCCACGGTACACTCCATCATGTATAGTGTAGAGCCACCGACCAATAGTGTATCTTATCCCCTGGGCACTAGTATATAAAGTGAACCAGGTGAGCTCACACTCTCACGGGCACACACATATCCATAGGGGCGAAACTTCAAAACGACAAAATATGGCCACAAAGCACGGGTGTATAAAGTACAACTCCTCCTAAAATAGAAAACTAGGAATTCTAGATACCGTTGAGGCAAAGCGAAACCAATGGCAATCACAGAGTTTTTTTTTTAAGATTTAGAAGTACAAAGCACCTCAAACATAACAAAAATTACATCGAGATCTTTGGGCCATCAAACGACCACTACTGTCGCTAGAACGAGTTGTCAACATGCCGCTGTCGCCGCTCCCCTACCGGAGTCGGTTTCACCTTGTCGATGACAACCGGAAAGTCTTCGTGCAGGTGGCCCTAAGGAGCAGGAGCCGTAGTCATTGCCGTTGAACCCTCGAATAGGAATTACAATTGGATTATTTGGTGTAATGGGTATAGTCATGACCATTCTAATATGGGGACAAATGATAGTCCAAAAGACAAGATTGAACAAAGTTAAGAAGGAGTATTTTCGTTAGCACGGAGGCGTGCTTTTGTTTGATAGGATGAAACTAGAGAAAGGTCTTTCTTTCAGTGTATTTTCAGAAGTTGAACTCATACATGCAACCGACAACTTTGACAAATAGCAGAATACTTGGAAAAGAGGGGAATGGGACTGTCTATAAAGGGATAACAAATAGTAACATGCATGTTGCAATTAAAATATGTGGATTAGTTGACGAGAGGGAAAAGAAGGAATTTGGCCAAGAGATGCTCATTTTGTCCTAATTCAATCACAAGAATATTGTTAAGCTTTTGGGTTGCTGCCTTGAGGTGGTATATGATATGAGTTTGTTCAAAGTGGTATCCTATTTGAGCTTATTCATGTCAAGAACCAAGCGCAGCAAATCTCCTTCAGGACCCCTCTTAAGAATTGTTCATGAAGCAAACGAAAAGACTCGGCTTCCTGCATTGCAGTGTGGAAACTTCCAACATCCTTCTTGATGATAACTACATGGCCAAAGTATCGGACTTTGGAGCCTCCATACTAGCCCCATCTGACAAAGAGCAGTTTGTCACTATGGTTCAGGGTACTTGTGGATATCTTGATCCTGAATACATGCAAGTTAATTTATTTATTTTGAAACGAGGCAAAATATTTGCCATTTTTTATTGATTAAGGAGAAGAGAATTGCCCGGTTAATTGACGGAAAACCTGGCCAAGAAAGCATGGCATTGTTGAGAGGAATTGCGGACCTGGCTAAGAAATGCCTAGATATGTGTGATGGCCTTCCATGAAAGAGGTCGCCAATGAGCTCAATAGATTGAGGAAGCTTTCAATACATCCTTGGGCTCAGTTGGATGTGGAGACCCGATGCAGAGAGCCAGTGGTCATGAAATAGAGTCCAGTGGGTATGCTATTGGTGAAAGTGACAACCAACATATAAGCCCAAGAAGTAACATATACAGAGAGGTTATTTCATCAGCACATGCATGTTGGCAAGATGAAAACAGTGTGCGCCGTCAGCTGTAGTGACTAGGTTTGTAGGTGTAGTGATTGCTGAAACAGATCCTGAAGCTCAGTGTTAACAGTTGTGACTGAAGTACAATCGATCTGAGGGATGAGTTCCTAAGTTGTACAATCCCCAGGGCAGGGCGTACGGTAGACATTACAATATACATTACCAGAATGAGCGACGACCTAGATTTTCAGAGTTCGTCAAGAATTCAAGATCATGCTCGCTCGCTTGGTTACTAAGGGATTGAGGGGCCAGGAAGAAATACATAGGGACGGTGGCCAAGAGAGCACAAGATAGAGTGATCAGTCAAAATCTGACTCTCCCCTATTCGAGGCAAACTTCTATGTGCAACAAGCAACCAGAATGCGCCTACATTGATCAGATCAGAATGTAGGTTTCGGTATAACAAATACAGACATGGTAATGCAACTTTTCATCAATAATAATAAAAGACTTCGAAATGCTGCTACATGCATCCGAATTTCAGGCTTTGCTGAGCTAGGCCAAGTTTCAGTATTGTAGACTAGATTGCGAGTGAACCAACCAGCGGGGTGTCATCATCAAAAGCAGATAAGAGGAATCCATTGGCATCATGACAATCAGATCTTAGACAGTAGGAACATCTTTGATATCAAGCTAAGGAGAATCTGAATGCAATCTGAGCATGCCTAATGTCAAGGAGACCACACACTTGAGCAAAACTCACCAAAGGCTGGAGCTCAGGTATATTGTGAACCAATCAACCAAAAAGCGGTATGCAATCATCATCAAAAAGCAGCTAAAAAGGAATCCACTGGCAACTCAGCATTCATAACTCGGATAAAAACTCGGTGGGAGAAACTAAAAGTTTCCAACTGCAGCAAATACAGAAGGCCTAGGAGAGGGAGCAAAACAGAGCCGTCATAGAAAACCATGACCACGTAGCAGTTCGGGTCAAGTAATGCTTCGCTATTGGCGGGGCGAGTCTATAAGATCAGGCTTTTGTCTCCTGGGCTACCTCCTCAAAGGTCTCTCCGGGAACGAGCTCCGGAACATCGTCGTCGTTCTCCTCCTTGGGCTGGATGGCGCCCGCAGCAGCCACCTGCTTCTGCATCTCCTCAGCAATCCTCTGCAGGTGCTCCATGTTGTCAGGGCCTGGAACAAACAGGCAGAATTTAGAACCATGCTGGTGCTTTCATAAACTAGTGTATAGTCTTATGCTACCTAGTATATAGTCTTATGAAACGTAACAGGAACTGAACAAGCATCCATGTGTCAAAGCTAGAGAAAGAACAGCAGCAGAGAGGCAATTAACAGAATGACTATTAATCGCCCAATGACGAGCATAAAAACACTAGCAGCCGACTTGTGTTAAGTGACACAAGTACAGGAAGGAAAAGTATGGTGTAAGAATGCAGCTAGATATATGAGGTTGGCAGGTCGGCAACATAATTTTAATAACAGAAAGTCAGACAGGTAATGTGAGTCGCTCAAGAATTAATAAAACGGATGTCATAAATTTTAAGCCCAATTGCCTGTACAGAATTATAAATCAAGTTTCAGATTATTAAGCTAAGCTATTTATTGGATGGTCTCACTATGTCACACAGAGTAGCATACCCACTCTGAAATATAATAAAATGGAAGTCAAAAGCGTGAAGCCAAAGCGCCAGCACAGACTTTCTATAAATCAACTTAAAAGATTATTAAACCAAACTAGTAATTGGATAGTGTAACTAAGTCAGAAGGAGTAGCATACCCAATTGGTTAATGATCGAAGGAAGAACATCTTGTAGCTCTGTCAAGTCAAACCATGAATATAATAAGTAAACACAATAGAATGAATACAAAAAGAAAGTGCCAGAGAAACAGTAATTCAAAGGCAACAGCATATTAGGGCGAAGACATGTCTTAACAGCAGGCATGTCATGACTGGGAGAACTAAAGTGCATGGCTTCACCGGTTACAAGACTAGTCAGGTGCACAGAGAGATGGTATAAACTTGTTCAGATTGACTAGGACAATTAAGGAATAACAATCAGTGGATCTCGCTTGAATGGATGCAAATGAGGGTTAGCTGTTGCATTAAAGCGATGCATCCATAAATCCAATCTAAGAATGTTACAACTTGCACCGTCATCATCATGGCCAAATGATAGGGAGGTGAGAGGGATCCATACTCTTGGTCTGGGGAGTCCCGCTGACCACCCATGTGTTTGCGGCGATGGACGCTTGCACTGCATCGACAGAAACACAAACAAGTCAGTAATCCCCATCTCCACCTCCACATGATGAGCAGAAGCAAGCAGCGAGCATACAGCTAGAAGAGCAGCGCCGTGAACGGAGGAAAGAGCGCACCTTTGGGGTTGAGGAACTGGATGACGAGGTCGTCCTTGAAGATGTTGACCTCCTCGATGGCGGGGATGGTGTTGACGCCCACCCTCTTGAGCGTGCTCTGCAGCCGCTTGTCGTCCGTGGTCGCCGTCTTGTGCACCGCCTTCTTCTTCCTGCACCAGACCCCAGCCCAACGGAGGCAGATTAGCGCTTGAAATCCCAACCTTTTCCACAGATCGAGGCGGAGGACCTACCGGCGCACGGTGCCCTTGCCGCCGGTGCGGACGGCGCCGGCCATCTTCATGAGCCTCTCCTTGTTCATCTGCGGAACCAGCCACCAAAGAAACAACCCGTGAGATCTCCGTCCCTGCGGCGGGGCGTCCGATCTGAGCGCGCGATTCGCGGGGAGGGGCGTGGGGGAGGAGGACTGACCTTGCCGGAGCGGGTGGGTCGCGGCGTCGGCGCCGGCGGGCGGTGGGGCTTGAGCGTGCAGCGGGGAGGGATGGGGGGAGGAGCGGCTGGGGCGGCGGCGCAGGGGAGTCCCGTAGGTTTTGTGGGTGGATTATAGGGTTTTCCTTTTTGCGCACGGGCCCCTGGTTGTTTCGTGTTTTGCGTGTTGGGCCCTGGCAGTATTGGGCTGGACCTTGCTGTACAGGCTCCGGCCCGTGTTCAGCGTCGACGGACCCAATCCGCAGGAGGGTGATGGGCCCAATCCGCCACAGGCTCCTTTTATAAAGGCCTAAATGTGCCTGCCCTCCACTTCTGGCCATTCCGGTTTATTCTGTCCACTAAAAAAAGACCGGTTTATTCTATGGGATGTTTTAAGCTCCCACGTGGATTTATGCGAGCACATGAACTCTCTGATCAGAAATTTTTGGTAGGAAAGCAGAGTTCGGGGAAGTCGACGAGCCGGCGGGATGTGGCCGAAACATCGCAGCAGCGATGGCTTGAGGACATGCCCGCTCTGCGCTGCGGATGGGCGGCGGGGATCGACGACCATGGGTTTCAGCCATTAGGGAGGAGGGGGCGGCAGGGAACGGCGGGGGAGTCGCCGACGGCGACGATTGGGGAGGAGGAGAGGCAGAGGAGGGTGGGGAGTTTTTACTCGGTCACCAAACGACGGAGTAAATATAGGCGTCGGATACGCGGTGAAGAAAAATTTATTCAAATGATAAGTATCACACGTGTGACACGAAGTAACACCGCCCTGACGTTTATTACACTAAAGTTGTCATCCGAGAAAAAGCAAATCCCCAAAAAACTGAAACTTGCCATCCAAACAGAAAATTGCCATGCTTCACAACTAAACTTGCCATCCTCTTATAACTAAACTTGCCATAAAAATCGTCAGGGCGGAATTGCTTCGTGCCACATGTGTGGTACTTATCAGGGTCCAAAAGATATCCTCCTCTATATGTTTTAGGGGTTCGGCTAGGTCCTGGTTAAAGGAGTAAAACCAAATTTTTACTTCTCTAACAGGTTAGGGAATCGGCTAGAGTTGGCCCTTTCTCGCAAACGAATAAAAATGCTAGAGTTGGCCTTAATCTGTTTCAAAAGTTAACCGTTCAAGTTGCTTGGTTTTGGAGTTTTGAAGGAGGAAAACCAAACTTCTCAATTATTTGGGAAAAGAATTATATGAAACCAGGTCTCACGGGGTAGCATGTGAGACCCACTCTGATGGATGACACGTGGTATTTACAAAATCACAAAGCATCTACCCCACCCCCTGATGCTTTGTGATTTTGTAAATGCCACGTGTCATCCATAGATGCTTTGTGATTTTGTAAATGCCACGTGTCATCTATCAGAATGGGTCTCACCTGCTAACCTGTGAGACCTGGTCTCATATAATTTTTTTTTCAATTATTTGAGACCTCAAACTCTACGAACTCTCTAGGATTTTATTACAAGGTAGGGAATCAAATAAAAAAACGATCAAAATATTCAGACATTGGATCGCAATATAAACTTTCCTTGCGTGTAAGCAAAAGCGATTAGTTTTGGAAACAGTTTTACCGCGTCGTTGTTTTGTTTCTTGCCATCTTTACGTGCGCTACTCAGCATAAATATAGTACATGTGAGATCAGATCCACCGCCAAGGTCATCATCGATCGGCCGCCGCCCAAGCCGACGACAACGACGATGGCTTCAATTTGGGGTGGCGGAAGTACGCGATGGAGAAGCTGTTCGTCACCCTCCGGACCTCGCCGTCGGGGCTGACCTCCGCCAGGGCCGCCAAGGGCGAGACCAAGGCCGTGGTCGTTGCCGGCGGCGCCCACACGTACCTCGCGGACGCAGTCCGCCTCACCGACACCAGGGACGTCGCCCAGTGGTGGTGCCCCCGCTTCCAGAGGGCCTTCAGGGCGATCTGGAACGCATGCGTCGTCTGTACTTGCTTCGTGGTGCTGGACGACGCGGTGGCCGAGAACCTCGGCCGCTACGCCGACGACACCGGCATGGGGGTCACTAGTAAAAAAAGAGGCTTCCATACACCCCCATTAGTCCCCAAAATAATCGAACCGCGACAAAAGGGGTCTTTAGTCGCGGTTCGGGAAGAGACCCGCGACCAACTATCTGGGCCCAGCGCGCTCGGTCGACAACTGCCGGACGGGAGGGGCTTTAGTCGCGGTTGGCCTGGCCAACCGGGACTAAAGGTCCCCGAAGGCCTTTAGTCGCGGTTGGCCAGGCCAACCGGGACTAAAGGCCCATCCTAGTCGCGGTTGGCCAGGCCAACCGGGACTAAAGGCCCATCCCTATATATAGGACTCAGCTCACTTCACTTCACTCAGCTCACTTCACAATATTCAGAAGGGGGTGGTGGGTTTGCTTTTGGTTCCTCCTATGCACACAAGGTGTTCGATGAAATGCCCGAGAGCCTGAAACAAACATGATATGAAGTGTCCGAGCCACACTTGAGCTTTCTCATTTATTTTTCCTCCGCGATCGCGGTTAGCAACTTGAACCTTTCATGTGTCATTGATAAAATATGCATGTGTGTAGTTCATTGTTTAATTTGTATTATTTCTAGCTAGTTAGTTTAACAAATGCATGATGGTTAATTATATACTTTATATAATAATAATGCAGATGAATCGGCAATGGATGTACGGTCCCCGACTCTCCGGCGAGTTCACTACGGGTTTGAAAGATTTCCTCGTAGTGGCAAATGCGAACAAGCAGCAAGGTTTTATTATCTGTCCATGTGCTGTCTGTAAGAATTAGAAGGGTTACTCCTCCTCAAGAGACGTTCACATGCACCTGCTTCGGCACGGTTTCATGCCAAGCTATAATTGTTGGACCAAGCATGGAGAAAGAGGGGTTAGAATGGAAGAAGATGAAGAAGGGGATGATATCGATGACAACTATCATGATCATTTTGGTGATACTTTCATGGAGGATGATGCTGAAGGTGGGGAAGGGTTAGGTGAAGGTGAAGAAGAGGCACATGATGAGCCCGCCGATGATCTTGGTCGGACCATTGCTGATGCACGGAGACGCTGCGAAACTGACAAGGAGAGGGAGAATTTGGATCGCATGTTAGAGGATCACAAAAATTCGTTGTATCCAGGATGCGATAATAGTCTGAAAAAGCTGGGCTGCACACTGGATTTGCTAAAATGGAAGGCACAGGAAGGTGTAGGTGACTCATCATTTGAAAATTTGCTGAAAATGTTGAAGAATATGTTTCCGAAGAATAACGAGTTGCCCGCCAGTACGTACGAAGCAAAGAAGGTTGTCTGCCCTCTAGGTTTAGAGGTTCTGAAGATACATGCATGCATTAACGACTGCATCCTCTACCGCGGTGAATACGAGAATTTGAATGAATGCCCTGTATGCACTGCATTGCGTTATAAGATCAGAGGCGATGACCCTGGTGACGATGTTGAGGGCGAGAAACCCAGGAAGAGGGTTCCCGCCAAGGTGATGTGGTATGCTCCTATAATACCACGGTTGAAACGTCTGTTCAGGAACAAAAAGCATGCCAAGTCGTTGCGATGGCACAAAGAGGACCGTAAGTCTGACGGGGAGTTGAGACACACCGCTGATGGAACGCAATGGAGAAAAATCGACAGAGTGTTCAAAGATTTTGCAGCTGACGCAAGGAACATAAGATTTGGTCTAAGTACTGATGGCATGAATCCTTTTGGCGAGCAGAGCTCCAGCCATAGCACCTGGCCCGTGACTCTATGCATCTACAACCTTCCTCCTTGGTTGTGCATGAAGCGGAAGTTCATTATGATGCCAGTGCTCATCCAAGGTCCAAAGCAACCCGGGAACGACATCGATGTGTACCTAAGGCCATTAGTTGATGAACTTTTACAGTTGTGGGCCAGACCTGGTGTACGTGTCTGGGATGAGCACAAAGGAGAGGAATTTGACCTACGAGCGTTGCTTTTTGTAACCATCAACGATTGGCCTGCTCTTAGTAACCTTTCGGGACAGACAAATAAGGGATACAATGCATGCACGCACTGCTTACATGAGACTGAAAGTGTACGTTTGGTTAATTGTAAGAAGAACGTGTACCTGGGTCATCGTCGATTTCTTCCCCGAAATCATAACGTAAGAAAGAAAGGCAAGCATTTCAACGGCAAGGCAGATCACCGGCCGAAGCCTGCGGAACGTACTAGTGCTGAGATATTTGATATGGTCAAGGATTTGAAAGTCATCTTTGGAAAGGGTCCCGGCGGACAATCAGTTCCGCGGGGAGTTGACGGGCACGCACCCATGTGGAAGAATAAATCTATATTTTGGGAGCTAGAATATTGGAAAGTCCTAGATGTCCGCTCTGCAATCGACGTGATGCATGTTACGAAGAATATTTGCGTGAACCTGCTAAGCTTCTTGGGCGTGTATGGGAAGACAAATGATACAAAGGAAGCACGACAGGACCAACAACTTTTGAAAGACCCAGATGACCGGCATCCGGAATGGTTTCAAGGTCGTGCCAGCTACGCTCTTACCAAAGAAGAGAAGGTCATTTTTTTTGAATGCCTGAGCAGTATGAAGGTCCCGTCTTGCTTCTCGTCGAATATAAAGGGAATAATAAACATGGCGGAGAAAAAGTTCCAAAACCTGAAGTCTCACGACTGCCACGTGATTATGACGCAATTGCTTCCGATTGCTTTGAGGGGGCTCCTACCGTAAAATGTTCGAGTAGCCATTGTGAAGCTATGTGCATTCCTCAATGCAATCTCTCAGAAGGTAATCAATCCAGAAGATCTACCACGGTTACAGAACGATGTGGTCCAATACCTTGTCAGTTTCGAGTTGGTGTTCCCACCATCCTTCTTCGATATTATGACGCACCTCCTGCTCCACCTAGTCGAAGAGATTTCCATTCTCGGTCCTGTATTTCTACACAATATGTTCCCCTTTGAGAGGTTCATGGGAGTATTAAAGAAATATGTTCGTAACCGTGCTAGGCCAGAAGGAAGCATCGTCAAGGGCTATGGAAATGAGGAGGTAATTGAGTTCTGTATTGACTATGTTCCTGACCTTAAGCCGATTGGTATTCCTCAATCGCGGCACGAGGGGAGACTAAGTGGAAAAGGCAAGATCGGAAGGAAATCAACGATATGTATGGACGGTCATTCTATGACTGAAGCACACCACACAGTTCTGCAAAATTCCAGCTTGGTGGCTCCGTTCTTCGAGCAACTTACGCTCGGACAACCCGGGGAAGCCTGAATCCTGGATTAGAAAGGCCCACATGGAGACTTTCGGCAGTTGGTTGCGAAAACATTTAATGAATGACAATGATGTTGGAGATCAGCTGTACATGTTGGCCAAGAAACCATCTCCGACTATAACGATTTTCCAAGGGTACGAGATAAATGGGAATACATTTTACACCATCGCCCAAGATAAAAAGAGCACCAACCAAAACAGTGGTGTCCGCTTTGATGCAGCAACCGAGAATGGGCAAAAGGTCACATATTATGGTTACATAGAGGAGATATGGTAACTTGACTATGGACCCTCCTTTAAGGTCCCTTTGTTCCGGTGCAAATGGTTCAAGCTAACAGGAGGTGGGGTAAAGGTGGACGAGCAATACGGAATGACAATGGTGGATTTCAACAATCTTGGTTACCTTGACGAACCATTCGTCCTTGCCAAAGATGTCGCTCAGGTTTTTTATTTGAAGGACATGAGTAGCAAACCGAGGAAACGGAAAGATAAGAAAACGATCAGTACATCATGCGATGATCCAAAGCGCCACATTGTTCTTTCAGGGAAAAGAAACATCGTGGGAGTGGAGGACAAGACAGACATGTCAGAAGATTATAATATGTTTGGTGAAATTCCGCCCTTCAAAGTGAAAACTGACCCAAGCATTAAGTTAAATGATGAGGATGCTCCATGGATACGGCACAATCGTAAGCAAGCAGGGACACAAGGGAAGAATTGATGTGTAATAATTTATTGTACCAAACTTTGTTGAATGGATCATGTGAATTAAAACGTACGATGGCGAATCCGGATGATTTGTATTTGGTCGATGAACTGAATGATGTATCAAACCTTTTGTCAAACCTTCAAGGGATCGATGAACTGAATTTTTTGATATATTATTTGTATTTTTAAGATTTTAAAATGAATTAGTTTTATTTTTCTGATTTTTTTGATATATTATTTGTATTTTTAAGATTTTAAAATGAATTAGTTTTATTTTTCTGATTTTTT
>NC_057808.1:555708780-555709830 GCF_018294505.1 Triticum aestivum | reverse complement strand
GAAAAGGAAAAACAAAATAAGAAAAGGAAAAAGAAAAGGAAGAAGAAAAGGAAGAAGAAAAGGAAAAACAAAATAAGAAAAGGAAGAAGAAAAGGAAGAAGAAAAGGAAGAAGAAAAGGAAGAAGAAAAGGAAAAACAAAATAAGAAAAGGAAAAAGAAAAGGAAGAAGAAAAGGAAGAAGAAAAGGAAAAAGAAAAGGAAGAAGAAAAGGAAGAAGAAAAGGAAAAAGAAAAGGAAAAACAAAATACCTGGCAGTGCTCAATAATCTTATTTTTTAATTCCTCCTCCTCTATGTCCCCTTAATCTTATTTTTTAATTCCTTTATACTTAAAGAATTTTTACTACATGCAGGAGTGACATATGGCGGACGATAGAGCTGTAACACCCCGCATGTAACTTGCCATATTTGTAACTCCGACTCTTGCCATTTCCGGCTACGTGATATGTTTTTCCCTCCGTTGTTGGGTTTTGTCTTTCGTTTTGTATTTTGTCATGTCATGCATTTTCATATCATGTCATCATGTGCATTGCATTCACATACGTGTTCGTCTCATGCATCCGAGCATTTTCCCCGTTGTCCGTTTTCCAATCCGGCGCTCCTATCTCCTCCGCTGCACCCCTCTTGCTTTCTTTTGTGTGCGTGTGTTAAACTTTCTCGGAATGGACTGAGGCTTGTCAAGTGGCCTTATTATACCACCCGGAGACTACCGGTCAAGTTTCGTTCCATTCGGAGGTCGTTTGGTACTCCAACAGTTAACCGGGCATCCGCAAAGTCCATCTGAGTGTCCAGCAAAACCCCCCTCTAAAACCAGCCCAAAACCCACCAAACTCTCTTCCATGCTCTAGGTCGTTCGATCACGATCGTGTGGGCGAAAACCGCACCTCATTTGGAGTCTCCTAGCTCCCTCTACCTATTTATATGTGGGCATCCCGAAAAACGAAACTGCAGACGAACCCTGACCCTCTTCCTCCGCGCCGCGCCGGACGCGTCCGTTCCGGCCGGACAGCGTTCGCCGCCGCGCCCCGTCCAATCCCGTGATGACACGTGGC
>NC_057808.1:555705101-555708360 GCF_018294505.1 Triticum aestivum | reverse complement strand
CTGGCCGGCCCCGCCATCTCCGCCGCCGCGGGCTTCTCCGCCGCCGCCCGTCGCGCCTCCCGAGGGCCGCCGCCTCCTCGCCCCTCCGGTCGCCTCCTCCTCCGCCTAGCGCCGCCCGCCGCCGGTGCCAAGCCCCGCCGTCGACCCACCTCGCCGGAGCCGAGCCCGAGCTCCTGTAGCCCGGCCAGATCTGGATCGGTAGCCTTCGTTGACTTTTCCCCCGAGCCCCTTTTTTTCTCTAAGTCACTAATATTTCTCAGCATGTACCTCTGTTCAATAGCGCGTAACTTCTTGCATGTAGCTTCGCTTCGCGCGTATAAAATGTCAAATTGTTCGTCTCGTGATGCTCTTCATTTTGTTCAATTACACCATGTTCATTAGAGGTCATCTTGATGACCAAATCTTCGTTGGAAGAGGGCTAGTTGCTGTTAATCTCTGGTTCTTATCAGAACTTGGAGATTTGTCATTTTTGTATCATTTATTTTGTGCATCTTTTGAGCATGAGCTCTACATGTGTTTTAAAGTATGCCATGCCATATTTCCAGTGGTATAGTCCATGTATTTTTTTGATCTCTGTGGTGACTAGCACAAGCATGCAAAGTAGGCCCCGTAATATTTCTGATTTCAGGGACTTGGTGATTTCTCTAAGTCCTTGTCTGCTGTAATTTTGTTGCCATGTAAACTTGATGCTATACTTCTCGGCAGTTAAAGCCCAACAAGAAGAACTACCCCACTCACGATCTTGAGTTGGCGGCAGTTGTCCATGCATTGATTACGTGGAGACATCTCTTGTTGGGAAGACAAGTGGACATTTTCACTGATCACAAGAGCCTCAAGTATATCTTCACTCAGCCCAACCTAAACCTCAGGCAGACTCGATGGGTCGAAATGATTCAAGAGTACAATCCGAGCATCGAATATACTCCAGGCAAAGCAAATGTCATTGCAGATGCTTTAAGCAGGAAGGCTTATTGCAACAGCTTAATTCTCAAGCCTTTCCAACCGGATCTTTGTGAAGCTTTCCGCAAGCTGATTCTCCAAGTTGTTCCTCAAGGCGTTCTTGCCAACCTCATAGTCTCTCCTACTTTGGAAGATCAAATTCGTGAGGCACAACTCCTTGATGCCATGGCGAAGAAGGTGAAACGTGGTATCGACAAGGGTCTTTCCAAATACAAGTGCTATCGCATTGATGACAGAGACACTTTGTTCTTCGAGGACCGGATTGTGGTTCCTAAAGGTGATCTAAGGAAAGTCATAATGAACGAGGCGCACAATTCTCTCCTTTCCATTCATCCTGGAAGTACGAAGATGTATCATGACCTCAAGCAGTCGTATTGGTGGACTCGAATGAAGCGAGAAATTGCTCAATTCGTGAATGAATGTGATGTCTGTCGAAGAGTGAAAGCAGAACACCAACGACCAGCTGGTCTCCTCCAACCTCTTGCTATCCCAGAATGGAAGTTTGATCATATCGAAATGGACTTCGTGACTGGTTTTCCAAAGTCCAAGCGCGGAAATGATGCTATCTTTGTTGTCATCGACAAGCTCTCTAAAGTGGCCCATTTCCTTCCTATCAAAGAATCCATCACAGCAGCTCAGCTGGCAGAGCTCTACTCCTCCAGAATTGTATCTTTGCACGGCATTCCACAATTGATTTCTTCAGATCGTGGAAGTATCTTCACCTCTAAGTTCTGGGACTCCTTCCAGAAGGCCATGGGCACGAATATTCGCTTCAGCACAACTTTTCACCCTCAAACTAGTGGCCAAGTCGAGCGAGTCAATCAAATTCTTGAAGATATGCTCAGGGCTTGTGTAATTTCCTTTGGCATGAAATGGGAAGATTGTCTTCCATATGCTGAATTCTCGTACAACAACAGCTTCCAAGCGAGTTCGGGCAAGGCCCCATTCGAGATTCTCTATGGCAGAAAGTGCCGTACTCCTCTCAATTGGTCAGAGACTGGTGAACGCCAACTTCTTGGCAATGACTTAATCACTGAAGCTGAAGAAATGTGTAAAGTCATCCGTGATAATCTCAAAGCCGCGCAATCGCGTCAGAAGAGTTACTATGATAGTAAGCATCGTGATTTGGCTTTCGAGATCGGAGACCATGTCTACCTCCGCGTCTCTCCAATGAAAGGCACTCGTCGCTTCGGTATCAAAGGGAAGCTTGCCCCTAGATACGTGGGTCCTTTCAAGATTATTGGCAAAAGAGGCGACCTCGCCTATCAACTTGAGCTTCCTTCTAACTTCGTGAACGTGCACAATGTGTTCCACGTGTCACAGCTTTGCAAGTGCTTCAAGACGCCTGAGCGCACTATCGACTTCGAAGAGATTGACCTCCAGGAAGATTTGTCTTATCATGAGCACCCCGTTGCTATTCTTGAAGAAACTGAGCGCAAGACTCGCAACAAGTCTATCAAATTTCTGAAAGTGAAGTGGTCGCACCATTCCGACCGGGAAGCCACCTGGGAACGCGAGGACCATCTCCGTTCTGAATAGCCGGAGTTCTTTCAGTCCTAGATCTCGGGACGAGATCCTCTCGTAGTGGTGGAGTGTTGTAACACCCCGCATGTAACTTGCCATATTTGTAACTCCGACTCTTGCCATTTCCAGCTATGTGATATGTTTTTCCCTCCGTTG
Source organism: Triticum aestivum (assembly GCF_018294505.1). Classification (NCBI taxonomy): domain Eukaryota; kingdom Viridiplantae; phylum Streptophyta; class Magnoliopsida; order Poales; family Poaceae; genus Triticum; species Triticum aestivum. Next base: position 555,705,720 of record NC_057808.1, on the reverse strand, counting down.
TTGGGTTTTGTCTTTCGTTTTGTATTTTGTCATGTCATGCATTTTCATATCATGTCATCATGTGCATTGCATTCGCGTACGTGTTCGTCTCATGCATCCGAGCATTTTCCCCGTTGTCCGTTTTCCAATCCCGCGCTCCTATCTCCTCCGGTGCACCCCTCTTGCTTTCTTTCGTGTGCGTGTGTCAAACTTTCTCGGAATGGACCGAGGCTTGTCAAGTGGCCTTATTATACCACCCGGAGACTACCGGTCAAGTTTCGTTCCATTCGGAGGTCGTTTGGTACTCCAACGGTTAACCGGGCATCCGCAAAGTCCATTTGAGTGTCCAGCAAAAACCCCCTCTAAAACCAGCCCAAAACCCACCAAACTCTCTTCCATGCTCTAGGTCGTTCGATCACGATCGTGTGGGCGAAAACCGCACCTCATTTGGAGTCTCCTAGCTCCCTCTACCTATTTATATGTGGGCATCCCGAAAAACGAAACTGCAGACGAACCCTAACCGTCTTCCTCCGCGCCGCGCCGGACGCGTCCGTTCTGGCCGGACAGCGTCCGCCGCCGCGCCCCGTCCAATCCCGTGACGACACGTCGCAAGCCCGCCGTCGCCGCTGCCGAAGCCCGC
>NC_057808.1:555694465-555704246 GCF_018294505.1 Triticum aestivum | reverse complement strand
GCCCCGCCATCTCCGCCTCCGCCCGTCGCGCCTCCCGAGGGCCGCCGCCTCCTCGCCCCTCCGGTCGCCTCCTCCTCCGCCTAGCGCCGCCCGCCGCCGGTGCCAAGCCCCGCCGTCGACCCACCTCGCCGGAGCCGAGCCCGAGCTCCTGTAGCCCGGCCAGATCTGGATCGGTAGCCTTCGTTGACTTTTCCCCCGAGCCCCGTTTTTTTCTCTAAGTCAGTAATATTTCTCAGCATGACCTCTGTTCAATAGCGCGTAACTTCTTGCATGTAGCTCCGATTCACGCGTATAATATGTCAAATTGGTCGTCTCGTGATGCTCTTCATTTTGTTCAATTGCACCATGTTCATTAGAGGTCATCCTGATGCCCAAATCTTCGTTGGAAGAGGGCTAGTTGCTGTTAATCTCTGGTTCTTATCAGAACTTGGAGATTTGTCATTTTTGTATCATTTATTTTGTGCATCTTTTGAGCATGAGCTCTACATGTGTTTTGAAGTATGCCATGCCATATTTCCAGTGGTATAGTCCATGTATTTTTGTGATCTCTGTGGTGACTAGCACAAGCATGCAAAGTAGGCCCCAAAATATTTCTAATTTCAGGGACTTAGTGATTTCTCTAAGTCCTTGTGTGCTTTAATTTTGTTGCCATGTAAACTTGATGCTACAGAGAGATCCATGCATATTTTGGAGATGTTTAGTGAGTATGTTTTGTAGCTATAGTTGTAATTGATCCATTACTGCAATTGTGTGCAATTATGGAGTACCATAGCATGACTCAAGCTTGCTCTACTTTTGCTATAAAATATTTCTGGCAGATTCTTAACATGACATGCATTTTTGCCAAGCTTATTGTAGTTGATCCATACATGCTATGCTATTGTTCTTGCCATGGTTAGCGTCATAAACATGCCATCTTGCTGTAGGTATGCTTGGTTTGTCATGCATTGCTCTGTAGTGAGTGCATCAAGCTCACAAAGAGGCCTAATTATTAATATTTCTGCCATGCTCTGTTTTTCTGCCAAGTCTGAAACCTGATAACAAAACTTGCTATGTTTACATGCTTGCCATCATATCTTCTGGTCCTTTTTAGCTTATGGTCAGTAAGGGACTTTTGTCATGTGCATTTAGTAGAACACTACCATGCCTTGTTTTGCTATGTGAAGTTCCTGTAGCATGTTGATTTCGTGCTCTGAACATTGCTACCTGATGCTGATTTCTGCCATGTCCAGTTTTTCACCAAGTCTGTGAACCTGTAATCTTTTGCACTTTTGCCATGCTTGTTTGAGCTTGATATGTTGTGAACTAGCCGTAGCTCATTGTTCATCTTTTGTCTAGAATCTCCTGTAGATTACTGCCATGTGCTTTGTTGCTATGTTGGGGTGCTGTAGCATTGTTACTTGTTGCATTTTATGTGCTATCTTGCTGTTTATCGCAGATTAGTGTCATTCTGGTTTTGCTCGCCATTTGCAAACCGTGCATCCGATTCCGGTGATCTTTATATCGATTTCGACCGAAATCATCTCGTCTTTCCAGTGGCATGCTTGGTTTGCTGCCATGTTCATCATTTTCTTTCCGGAGCACGCATATGCATCGCATATCATATCTTGCATATCATACATGTTTTGCATCATGTTGCTTGCGCATTTCTCGTTGTTGATTGTGGTTCCGTTTGTTTGTGTTCTTGTCTTGGGTAGAGTCGGGAGACGAGTTCGTGAACGAGGAACCTGTCGAGTACGCTTACGAGGATCAAGCTTTCGACAACTCTGAGAATCTTGCAGGCAAGATGACCACCCCTCGAAATCACTTCTATCTTTGCTATGCTAGTTGTTCGCTCTATTGCCATGCTCCGCTACCTTTCACTTGCTATATCATGTCTCCCATTTTAGCCATGTCAGCCCTAACCATCCTTTCCTAGCAAACCGTTGTTTGGCTAAGTTACTGCTTTTGCTCAGCCCTTCTTATAGCGTTGCTAGTTGCAGCTGAAGTTGAAGTTTGTTCCATGTTGGAACATGAATATGTTGGGATATCCCAATATCTCGTATTTAATTAATGCATCTATATACTTTGGTAAAGGGTGGAAGGCTCGGCCTTATGCCTGGTGTTTTGTTCCACTCTTGCCGCCCTAGTTACTGTTATACCGGGATTATGTTCCTTGAGTTTGCGTTCCTTACACGGTTGGATGATTTATGGGACCCCCTTGACAGTTCGCCTTGAATAAAACTCCTCCAGCAAGGCCCAACTTTGGTTTTACCATTTGCTACCTAAGCCTTTTCCCCCGGGTTTTCGCGAGCCCGAGGGTCATCTTATTTTAACCCCCCCGGGCCAGTGCTCCTTCGAGTGTTGGTCCGAACTGAGCAGACTGCGGGGCCCCCTCCTGGAAACTCGAGGTCTGGTTTTACTCGTAGGATGTCTCATCCGGTGTGCCCTGAGAACGAGATATGTGCAGCTCCTATCGGGATTTGTCGGCACATTCGGGTGGCTTTGCTGGTCTTGTTTTACCATTGTCGAGATGTCTTGTAAACCGGGATTCCGAGACTGATCGGGTCTTTCCGGGAGAAGGTTTATCCTTCGTTGACCGTGAGAGCTTATGATGGGCTAAGTTGGGACACCCCTGCAGGGTATTATCTTTCGAAAGCCGTGCCCGCGGTTATGAGGCAGATGGGAATTTGTTAATGTCCGGTTGTAGATAACTTGTCACTTGACCCAGTTAAAATACATCCACTGCGTGTGTAGCCGTGATGGTCTCTTCTCGGCGGAGTCCGAGAAGTGAACACGGTCTGAGTTATGTATGGCGTAAGTAGGTGTTCAGGATCACTTCTTGGTCATTGCTAGATGACGTCCGTTCCGTTGCTTCTCTTCTCGCTCTCATTTGCGCAAGTTAGCCACCATATATGCTTTTGCCGCTGCAGCTCCACCTCTTTGCACCTCCCTTTCCTATAAGCTTAAATAGTCTTGATCTCGCGGGTGTGAGATTGCTGAGTCCCCGTGACTCACAGATTCTACCAAAACAGTTGCAGGTGCCGACGATGCCAGTGCAGATGATGGCGTCGATCTCAAGTGGGAGTTCGACGAGGAACGTGGTCGTTACTATGTGTCTTTTCCTGATGATCAATAGTGGAGCCTAGTTGGGACGATCGGGGATCTAGCGTTTGGGGTTGTCTTATTTTCATCTGGATTTTGACCATAGTCGGTCTATATGATTGTATTTTGGATGATGTATGATGATATTTATGTATTGTGTGAAGTGGCGATTGTAAGCCAACTCTTTATCCCATTCTTGTTCATTACATGGGATTGTGTGAAGATGACCCTTCTTGCGACAAAACCACTATGCGGTTATGCCTCTAAGTCGTGCCTCGACACGTGGGAGATATAGCCGCATCGTGGGCGTTACAAGTTGGTAATCAGAGCCATCCCCGACTTAGGAGCCCCTGCTTGATCGAATCGCTGGCGTTGTTGAGTCTAGAACAAAATGTTTTGAGTCTTAGGATTATATATATCGGAGAGTAGGATTCTTTTTACTCCTCAGTCCCTTCGTCGCTCTGGTGAGGTCTCCTGACGTAGAAGTTTTGACTACTCTCTTCTCAAATTTCACTAAATTTTTTTTTAGGATCACGCGGGTATCTTGGAATCGTTCCGATGGCTTTGTGACGAGAACATTGTTCTTGGTGCCTCCTGACATTTAGGGGTTGTGGCAGTGTCCCGGGGAGTTGAGCTCCGAGGTGTTGTCGTCACAATTTTTTCGTTGCAGTTCTGGAATACGTGAGTTTCGCCGACATCGAAATCTCTTTTATGCAGTTGTTGGTGAGATCACCTCGACGCCACCCAGTACTGGGGCGGGAGTTCGGGAGTATTGCCATAACTTGTATAACGGATGTTTTTCGAAGGTTGAGGTAAACGATTTCCGAAGGTTTCTTGGTTATGTGTTGACGGATGGATACAGCTGGATCTAGGGATTGTTAGTTTGGGTGATATATTTTGTGTCCCCTGTATCCCGTACACCAGATTGCATAACCAGAAAGTTTCGGGAGTTTATAAGTGGGAATTCTAGTAGCCTTAGGATATCTTTCCGACAGACGCATGATATGAGATTGGGGTTCGACGTCTAGTGGTCCGCCTGTATACGGTTGATTTTACAGTGGTCTCGTTGTGTCTTAAAGAGTCCATGGCTTTGCCGACTCGGGGACGCTTCGTATGTCATGTGCACAACCTTGTACATGATGGTGCTGTACGATTGAGCCCGTGTGGGCCCCACCACGAAAACTTCGGACGAAATATCTATCATATATTTGTTCCGGCTTATTCTGCAAGCCAATACTTTGTTTTATTTTGTATTGTGGTTTCGAGTTGCTTCGAATTCATATGTTGATTCCATATCTTTTTCAAGTGGCTTCTCAACTGTTGGAAGTGTGATGATTTACTACGGAATTCATTCGTTCATCTTCGTTCGAATGTTTATTGTGAAGACTATATGTTGCAATTTCTATCCGTTGATTCTACTTATCTATTTGTCTATCAAGATGCTAACGGATGTCACCCTCTTCAGGATGGCTCCGCCAACGCGTCAGAATCCGGATCACAATGAAGGGAGTCAAGCGAACCCTCCGCCACCACCTCCACCTCCGGAGGCATGGCAAGCAATCATGGCAGCCACCAACGCCAATGCTCAGATGATTCTGCAACTCTTGCAAGAACGTACTCAAGGGCAAGGCAATCAAGGAAATCAAGGTCAAGGCAACAATCAGTTTCACTTTGCCACTCTCAACCAGTTTCTCGCAAATCAGCCCAAGTCTTTCAGCTACTGTGCCGAGGCCACGGATGCCAATGATTGGCTCGTGGACATCAACAAGCATTTTGAATGTAGCAATGTCAGGCCTGAGGACTATGTCAAGTTCGCTTCTTTCCAGCTCAAGGACCAAGCTGCTGATTGGTATCAACAATACAAAGATTTCAGAGGAGGTCGTGTGATTACTTGGACTGACTTCTGTCGGGATTTCAAAGCGCACCACATTCCACAAAGCGTTGTTGAGAGCAAGCGTGAGGAGTTCCGCAATCTCAAGCAAGGCAACATGTCTGTGTATCAATACAACATTCAGTTTCAGAAACTTGCTCGCTTCGCTAAACAAGACGTTCCTGATGAGAAGAGCATGATCTATCACTTCAGAGGTGGCCTTAAAGAGGATCTGCAGTTAGCTCTTGTTCTTGTTGAGCCTACTCAGTTTGATCAATTCTACAATATGGCACTGAAGCAAGAGGCTGCTCAGCTCAAGTGTGAGGCTTCTAAGAAGAGAGTCAGAGACGCAGTTCAGTCTTCTTCTTCCTCACTTGTGACAGCTAAGCAATAGAAGTTCTGGTTGCCTCCTCCTCCTCCGTTTCGTCAGCCTTATCAGCAGAAGAACAAAGGTGGCCAGGGTTCTTCCAACTCTTCCAACTCTGGCTATCAGAACAAGTCTCAGAATCAAGCTCCAAAGTCCAATGCTCCTTATCACCGTCCACTCTCAGAGGTGACTTGCAACAAATGTCAGCAGAAAGGTCACTATGCTAATAAGTGCTTCAACCAAAGGCGTCTTCCTCCTCCTCCTCCTGTCAGATCTTCCAGCAATGCAGTGGTCAAGCATAATCCAAAGTCTGCTAAGGTGAACATGATGAATGCAACTCAAGCGGAGGAATCTACTGATGTGATAATGGGTAATCTCTCAGTTAATGATATTCCTGCAAAAGTTCTTTTTGATACTGGTGCATCACATTCTTTCTTGTCTTACCCATTTGCATCGAAGCACAATGTTGACACAGAAATCTTATCCAAAGTTATGCAAGTTGTTTCTCCGGGTAAGCTTTTGTCTTCTAGTTTGGTTGCTCCCGATGTCTCCATCAAGATGGGCGACTATAAATTTCAGTCTTCTCCAATTGTTCTTGGTGACTCAGATATTGATCTTATTCTCGGGATGGACTAGCTTTCTAAGCACAAGGCTCAACTTGATTGTGCTGCCAGGGAAATTCAATTGACACACTCTTCTGAGGATGTGATTATTTTTGCCGCTCATGACGAAACCATTCGGTTTTTCTCTCTCAATGAGAAGGGCGAATTGAATGCCATCTCTCAAATTCCAGTCGTTTGCGAGTATCAAGATGTCTTTCCAGAAGAGCTTCCGGGTATGCCTCCGCATCGGCCAGTTGAGTTCGTTATTGAACTAGAGCCTGGCACTGAACCCGTTTGCAAGCGTCCATACAAGCTTGGACCCAACGAGCTGAAGGAATTGAAGAAGCATCTCGATGAACAAGAACGTCTGGGTTTGATCAGACCGAGTTCTTCTCCATGGGGTTGTGGTGTTCTTTTTGTCAAGAAGAAGGATGGCACGGACCGACTTTGTGTCGACTACCGTCCATTGAACAAGAAGACTATCAAGAACAAGTATCCACTTCCCAACATCAATGAGCTATTTGAGCAACTCAAGGGTGCTAAAGTATTCTCGAAGCTTGACCTTCGTATGGGTTATCATCAGATTCGCATTCGTGAAGAAGATATTCCCAAGACAGCATTCAGAACAAGCTTTGGTTCTTATGAATATACTGTCGTGTCTTTCGGCATTGTCAATGCTCCTCCAGTGTTCTCTCGGATGATGAATTTCATCTTCAACCCCTATACCAATGAATTCATTCTGGTGTATCTCGATGATATCTTGGTCTTCTCCAAGAATAAGCAGGATCATGCCAAACATTTGCGATTGGTGCTCGACAAGCTCAGAGAGTATCAATTCTATGCGAAGTTCTCTAAATGTGAGTTTTGGCTCGATGAAGTTCTTTTCCTTGGTCACATCATCTCTGCCAAGGGCATCGCTGTTAACCCCGAGAAGGTGTCCGCAGTTCTGGATTGGGAACCTCCTCAAAATGTCAAGTAGCTCCGCAGTTTTCTGGGTCTTGCAAGCTATTGCCGAAGATTCGTTGAGAATTTCTCCAAGATTGCGAAGCCTCTTTCCAACCTCCTACAGAAGCATGTGAAGTATGCCTGGTCTCCTGAGTGTGACGTTGCTTTCAACACTCTCAAAGAGAAACTAGTCACAGCTCCTGTCTTGACTCCTCCTGATGAATCCAAGCCGTATGAAGTTTTCTGTGATGCTTCTCTCCAAGGTCTCGGTGCTGTGCTAATGCAAGAGAAGAAAGTTGTGGCCTATACCTCTCGGCAGTTGAAGCCCAACGAGAAGAACTACCCCACTCACGATCTTGAGTTGGCGGCAGTTGTCCATGCATTGATTACGTGGAGACATCTCTTGTTGGGAAGACAAGTGGACATTTTCACTGATCACAAGAGCCTCAAGTATATCTTCACTCAGCCCAACCTAAACCTCAGGCAGACTCGATGGGTCGAAATGATTCAAGAGTACAATCCGAGCATCGAATATACTCCAGGCAAAGCAAATGTCATTGCAGATGCTTTAAGCAGGAAGGCTTATTGCAACAGCTTAATTCTCAAGCCTTTCCAACCGGATCTTTGTGAAGCTTTCCGCAAGCTGATTCTCCAAGTTGTTCCTCAAGGCGTTCTTGCCAACCTCATAGTCTCTCCTACTTTGGAAGATCAAATTCGTGAGGCACAACTCCTTGATGCCATGGCGAAGAAGGTGAAACGTGGTATCGACAAGGGTCTTTCCAAATACAAGTGCTATCGCATTGATGACAGAGACACTTTGTTCTTCGAGGACCGGATTGTGGTTCCTAAAGGTGATCTAAGGAAAGTCATAATGAACGAGGCGCACAATTCTCTCCTTTCCATTCATCCTGGAAGTACGAAGATGTATCATGACCTCAAGCAGTCGTATTGGTGGACTCGAATGAAGCGAGAAATTGCTCAATTCGTGAATGAATGTGATGTCTGTCGAAGAGTGAAAGCAGAACACCAACGACCAGCTGGTCTCCTCCAACCTCTTGCTATCCCAGAATGGAAGTTTGATCATATCGAAATGGACTTCGTGACTGGTTTTCCAAAGTCCAAGCGCGGAAATGATGCTATCTTTGTTGTCATCGACAAGCTCTCTAAAGTGGCCCATTTCCTTCCTATCAAAGAATCCATCACAGCAGCTCAGCTGGCAGAGCTCTACTCCTCCAGAATTGTATCTTTGCACAGCATTCCACAATTGATTTCTTCAGATCGTGGAAGTATCTTCACCTCTAAGTTCTGGGACTCCTTCCAGAAGGCCATGGGCACGAATATTCGCTTCAGCACAACTTTTCACCCTCAAACTAGTGGCCAAGTCGAGCGAGTCAATCAAATTCTTGAAGATATGCTCAGGGCTTGTGTAATTTCCTTTGGCATGAAATGGGAAGATTGTCTTCCATATGCTGAATTCTCGTACAACAACAGCTTCCAAGCGAGTTCGGTCAAGGCCCCATTCGAGATTCTCTATGGCAGAAAGTGCCGTACTCCTCTCAATTGGTCAGAGACTGGTGAACGCCAACTTCTTGGCAATGACTTAATCACTGAAGCTGAAGAAATGTGTAAAGTCATCCGTGATAATCTCAAAGCCGCGCAATCGCGTCAGAAGAGTTACTATGATAGTAAGCATCGTGATTTGGCTTTCGAGATCGGAGACCATGTCTACCTCCGCGTCTCTCCAATGAAAGGCACTCATCGCTTCGGTATCAAAGGGAAGCTTGCCCCTAGATACGTGGGTCCTTTCAAGATTATTGGCAAAAGAGGCGACCTCGCCTATCAACTTGAGCTTCCTTCTAACTTCGTGAACGTGCACAATGTGTTCCACGTGTCACAGCTTTGCAAGTGCTTCAAGACGCCTGAGCGCACTATCGACTTCGAAGAGATTGACCTCCAGGAAGATTTGTCTTATCATGAGCACCCCGTTGCTATTCTTGAAGAAACTGAGCGCAAGACTCGCAACAAGTCTATCAAATTTCTGAAAGTGAAGTGGTCGCACCATTCCGACCGGGAAGCCACCTGGGAACGCGAGGACCATCTCCGTTCTGAATATCCGGAGTTCTTTCAGTCCTAGATCTCGGGACGAGATCCTCTCGTAGTGGTGGAGTGTTGTAACACCCCGCATGTAACTTGCCATATTTGTAACTCCGACTCTTGCCATTTCCGGCTATGTGATATGTTTTTCCCTTTGTTGTTGGGTTTTGTCTTTCGTTTTGTATTTTGTCATGTCATGCATTTTCATATCATGTCATCATGTGCATTGCATTCGCGTACGTGTTCGTCTCATGCATCCGAGCATTTTCCCCGTTGTCCGTTTTCCAATCCCACGCTCCTATCTCCTCCGGTGCACCCCTCTTGCTTTCTTTCGTGTGCGTGTGTCAAACTTTCTCGGAATGGACCGAGGCTTGTCAAGTGGCCTTATTATACCACCCGGAGACTACCGGTCAAGTTTCGTTCCATTCGGTGGTCGTTTGGTACTCCAACGATTAACCGGGCATCCGCAAAGTCCATTTGAGTGTCCAGCAAAAACCCCCTTTAAAACCCGCCCAAAACCCACCAAACTCTCTTCCATGCTCTAGGTCGTTCGATCACGATCGTGTGGGCGAAAACCGCACCTCATTTGGAGTCTCCTAGCTCCCTCTACCTATTTATATGTGGGCATCCCGAAAAACGAAACTGCAGACGAACCCTAACCCTCTTCCTCCGCGCCGCGCCGGACGCGTCCGTTCCGGCCGGACAGCGTCCGCCACGGCGCCCCGTCCAATCCCGTGACGACACGTCGCAAGCCCGCCGTCGGCGCTGCCGAAGCCCGCAGGCCCGACGCCGGCCCCCGCGGCCCGAATCCCGCACCGC
>NC_057808.1:555673494-555694034 GCF_018294505.1 Triticum aestivum | reverse complement strand
GCCGCCCGTCGCGCCTCCCGAGGGCCGCCGCCTCCTCGCCCCTCCGGTCGCCTCCTCCTCCGCCTAGCGCCGCCCGCCGCCGGTGCCAAGCCCCGCCGTCGACCCACCTCGCCGGAGCCGAGCCCGAGCTCCTGTAGCCCGGCCAGATCTGGATCGGTAGCCTTCGTTGACTTTTCCCCCGAGCCCCGTTTTTTTCTCTGTCACTAATATTTCTCAGCATGTACCTCTGTTCAATAGCGCGTAACTTCTTGCATGTAGCTCCGATTCACGCGTATAATATGTCAAATTGGTCGTCTCGTGATGCTCTTCATTTTGTTCAATTGCACCATGTTCATTAGAGGTCATCCTGATGCCCAAATCTTCGTTGGAAGAGGGCTAGTTGCTGTTAATCTCTGGTTCTTATCAGAACTTGGAGATTTGTCATTTTTGTATCATTTATTTTGTGCATCTTTTGAGCATGAGCTCTACATGTGTTTTGAATTATGCCATGCCATATTTCCAGTGGTATAGTCCATGTATTTTTGTGATCTCTGTGGTGACTAGCACAAGCATGCAAAGTAGGCCCCGTAATATTTCTAATTTCAGGGACTTAGTGATTTCTCCAAGTCCTTGTGTGCTGTAATTTTGTTGCCATGTAAACTTGATGCTACAGAGAGATCCATGCATATTTTGGAGATGTTCATTAAGAATGTTTTGTAGCTATAGTTGTAATTGATCCATTACTGCAATTGTTTGCAATTATAGAGTACCATAGCATGACGCAAGCTTGCTCTACTTTTGCTATAAAATATTTCTGGCAGATTCTTAACATGACATGCATTTTTGCCAAGCTTATTGTAGTTGATCCATACATGATATGCTATTGTTCTTGCCATGGTTAGCTTCATAAACATGCCATCTTGCTGTAGGTATGCTTGGTTTGTCATGCATTGCTCTGTAGTGAGTGCATCAAGCTCACAAAGAGGCCTACTTATTAATATTTCTGCCATGCTCTGTTTTTCTGCCAAGTCTGAAACCTGATAACAAAACTTGCTATGTTTACATGCTTGCCATCATATCTTCTGGTCCTTTTTAGCTTATGGTCAGTAAGGGACTTTTGTCATGTGCATTTAGTAGAACACTACCATGCCTTGTTTTGCTATGTGAAGTTCCTGTAGCATGTTGATTTCGTGCTCTGAACATTGCTACCTGATGCTGATTTCTGCCATGTCCAGTTTTTCACCAAGTCTGTGAACCTGTAATCTTTTGCACTTTTGCCATGCTTGTTTGAGCTTGATATGTTGTGAACTAGCCGTAGCTCATTGTTCATCTTTTGTCTAGAATCTCCTGTAGATTACTGCCATGTGCTTTGTTGCTATGTTGGGGTGCTGTAGCATTGTTACTTGTTGCATTTTATGTGCTATCTTGCTGTTTATCGCAGATTAGTGTCATTCTGGTTTTGCTCGCCATTTGCAAACCGTGCATCCGATTCCGGTGATCTTTATATCGATTTCGACCGAAATCATCTCATATTTCCAGTGGCATGCTTGGTTTGCTGCCATGTTCATCATTTTCTTTCCGGAGCACGCATATGCATCGCATATCATATCTTGCATATCATACATGTTTTGCATCATGTTGCTTGCGCATTTCTCGTTGTTGATTGTGGTTCCGTTTGTTTGTGTTCTTGTCTTGGGTAGAGCCGGGATGTTTTTCGAAGGCTGAGGTAAACGATTTCCGAAGGTTTCTTGGTTATGTGTTGACGGATGGATACAGCTGGATCTAGGGATTGTTAGTTTGGGTGATATATTTTGTGTCCCCTGTATCCCCTACACCAGATTGCATAACCAGAAAGTTTCGGGAGTTTATAAGTGGGAATTCTAGTAGCCTTAGGATATCTTTCCGACAGACGCATGATATGAGATTGGGGTTCGACGTCTAGTGGTCCGCCTGTATACGGTTGATTTTAGAGTGGTCTCGTTGTGTCTTAAAGAGTCCATGGCTTTGCCGACTCGGGGACGCTTCGTATGTCATGTGCACAGCCTTGTACATGATGGTGCTGTACGATTGAGCCCTTGTGGGCCCCACCACGAAAACTTCGGACGAAATATCTATCATATGTTTGTTCCGGCTTATTCTGCAAGCCAATACTTTGTTTTGTTTTGTATTGTGGTTTCGAGTTGCTTCGAATTCATATGTTGATTCCATATCTTTTTCAAGTGGCTTCTCAACTTTTGGAAGTGTGATGATTTACTACGGAATTCATTCGTTCATCTTCGTTCGAATGTTTATTGTGTAGACTATATGTTGCAATTTCTATCCGTTGATTCTACTTATCTATTTGTCTATCAAGATGCTAACGGATGTCACCCTCTTCAGGATGGCTCCGCCAACGCGTCAGAATCCGGATCGCAATGAAGGGAGTCAAGCGAACCCTCCGCCACCACCTCCACCTCCGGAGGCATGGCAAGCAATCATGGCAGCCACCAACGCCAATGCTCAGATGATTCTGCAACTCTTGCAAGAACGTACTCAAGGGCAAGGCAATCAAGGCAATCAAGGTCAAGGCAACAATCAGTTTCACTTTCCCACTCTCAACCGGTTTCTCGCAAATCAGCCCAAGTCTTTCAGCTACTGTGCCGAGGCCACGGATGCCGATGATTGGCTCGTGGACATCAACAAGCATTTTGAATGTAGCAATGTCAGGCCTGAGGACTATGTCAAGTTCGCTTCTTTCCAGCTCAAGGACCAAGCTGCTGATTGGTATCAACAATACAAAGATTCCAGAGGAGGTCGTGTGATTACTTGGATTGACTTCTGTCGGGATTTCAAAGCGCACCACATTCCACAAAGTGTTGTTGAGAGCAAGCGTGAGGAGTTCCGCAATCTCAAGCAAGGCAACATGTCTGTGTATCAATACAACATTCAGTTTCAGAAACTTGCTCGCTTCGCTAAACAAGACGTTCCTGATGAGAAGAGCATGATCTATCACTTCAGAGGTGGCCTTAAAGAGGATCTGCAGTTAGCTCTTGTTCTTGTTGAGCCTACTCAGTTTGATCAATTCTACAATATGGCACTGAAGCAAGAGGCTGCTCAGCTCAAGTGTGAGGCTTCTAAGAAGAGAGTCAGAGACGCAGTTCAGTCTTCTTCTTCCTCACTTGTGACAGCTAAGCAATAGAAGTTCTGGTTGCCTCCTCCTCCTCCGTTTCGTCAGCCTTATCAGCAGAAGAACAAAGGTGGCCAGGGTTCTTCCAACTCTTCCAACTCTGGCTATCAGAACAAGTCTCAGAATCAAGCTCCAAAGTCCAATGCTCCTTTTCACCGTCCACTCTCAGAGGTGACTTGCAACAAATGTCAGCAGAAAGGTCACTATGCTAATAAGTGCTTCAACCAAAGGCGTCTTCCTCCTCCTCCTCCTGTCAGATCTTCCAGCAATGCAGTGGTCAAGCATAATCCAAAGTCTGCTAAGGTGAACATGATGAATGCAGCTCAAGCGGAGGAATCTACTGATGTGATAATGGGTAATCTCTCAGTTAATGATATTCCTGCAAAAGTTCTTTTTGATACTGGTGCATCACATTCTTTCTTGTCTTACCCATTTGCATCGAAGCACAATGTTGACACAGAAATCTTATCCAAAGTTATGCAAGTTGTTTCTCCGGGTAAGCTTTTGTCTTCTAGTTTGGTTGCTCCCGATGTCTCCATCAAGATGGGCGACTATAAATTTCAGTCTTCTCCAATTGTTCTTGGTGACTCGGATATTGATCTTATTCTCGGGATGGACTGGCTTTCTAAGCACAAGGCTCAACTTGATTGTGCTGCCAGGGAAATTCAATTGACACACTCTTCTGAGGATGTGATTATTTTTGCCGCTCGTGACGAAACTGTTGAGGATATAGACCTTAGAGTCACCCGCCAGGAGGGGCCGGGTTACTCGTAGGGTCGTTGCCAGAAGCCCGGAGCCAAGTTTCATGATGGGCCAGAGATGGGCTGAGACCCGGATATGGCTTAAGGCCCGTAGTTACAATCATTATTATAGTAGAACTTGTAGTGTAAGGCAAGTATTGTTTAGAGTCCGAGCCGGACACTCTTATGAGTCGGCCGGGACTCTAAGGGCTGCTGGGCGTCAGCCTCCCTATATAAAGGGACGACCCGGCAGCGGTTTAAGGGCGACAACGATATCATCGAGAGTCGGGGATAGCTGTTTAGCTCCTGGCGATCATAACCCTAATCAATATCACCTCAAACTGGACGTAGGCTTTTACCTTCACCGTAAGGGGCCGAACCAGTATAAACCCTCGTGTTCCTTGTCCCGCATAACCCCTTCAAGCTTCCTAGTTGCGATGGCTCCACGACTAAGTCCTAGCTCAAGGACATCTGTCGTGACAATTCCACGACAGTTGGCGCCCACCGTGGGGCTAGCGCACGGTGGATTTGGGTTCTTGAAGGGCAGCTTCGAAGGGCTCAAGGGATACGCTGTGGGCCGGATAACCAAGAGTCGTCGTGGCAAGCTCTACATCGACGATGCGGACTGGAGCCCCGACGCCGGCTCAATTGAGTACGGGTACCGGGTCCCCTTCGGCGGAATTCATGTCTTCATTGGCAAGGTTGGTGAGCCGGGCCCTGAGCCGGATCTCGGCGCCGATCTCATCGAAACGGCTCAGCGTGCACGACCCGCCCGGGCCAGGCCTGCCTTAAGGCGCGCCTTTGTGGGGTGCATCCATGGAGGGCCCTCTGATCCATCTGGGTCTGGTGATGAGGCGGCCGCCGGCTCTGACGGCGAGTCGGCCACCGATGAATCAAACTCGTTGTACCAACTTCAAGATGGCAGGATCACGGGTGGTTCCGATGGCGACAGTATTCCAGACCTTTTTGAGCCGCCAAGTCAGGTTGGAGTTTTTATGGCTGGTGCGCAGCCTGTTCAAAACCCCGCTGCTGGATCGGGAAACCCGGTGCCTTCTCCGGCTCAGGTGCTGATGGATCTCACGGACAAGATGACGGCCCTGTTAACCGCTACGGTTGACCTGGCGAATCAAGCTCAGCATGATGCGGAGGTGGCGCAGTTAAAATTGGATTTGATAAAAGCTAAAGAGGATCTTGCGGCGGAAGGGATCAGGCTAGCTGCGGAGCAGGCGGCTCTCGACGCCCGGACTCAGCTGATTCAGGCGCAGTCTTTCCAACTCACGATGGATCAGAACGCGGCCAACGAGGTCATGAGAAGGAGGCATCAGAAGGCCCAGTCTCGACTCCCGCCGGTTTACGATCCACGCAATCTCTTCAACACGCCAGGTGCAGGGTCCAGTAACCCGCCAGGGGTCATTGCACCCGGGTCTCGACCCCTCATTCAGCCACGAGTGATGGGGCCTCCCCAGGTGCCCCCTGCCCCGCCTCAATACGTGCCAATACCCCCGGGTCATTATGATAACCCGCTGGAGAACATGGTAGCTGCGGCAGCACGACTGGCGGCTCTCCCCGTTGACGGCGACTCTCCGGCGGCCATCGAAACCCGCCGGGTCAGGGAACTCCTGCAGACGGCACTGGCACAACAAGAGGCGTACTCCTACAGCCGGGACAGGATCCACTCGACCCCTCGTCCAGGCCAGAGCCCGAGTTACAGCCGGCACATGGTCTCAGCAACCGGCTCAAGTAATGTCCGACGCCATGACCCGCCCCTGGCCATGGTCCGGCTCATAATGGAGCCTTTTACGCAGCAGACCAAGCACGGCAAGAGGCGGAGCAGGTGCCTCAATTGACGGCTTACCAGACCCCCCCGGCTTATCCGACGACTTCCGTTGATGTGGGTATCCCTACCAGGACCGGGGGTGTCCCTTGTTTGGTGCCAGCTATCCGTAATGAACGTCTACCTAAGGACTTCAAGGGCCCTAGGAAGGTACCTAACTATACAGCTGACTTACAGCCTGCAGCCTGGATTGAGAGTTATGAGATGGCTATGGAATTGCTGGAGGTCAGTGAGGCGGCCATGGCCAAATATTTCACCATGATGTTAGATGGAACTGCCCGCACGTGGTTGAAAGGGCTACCACCGAACTCCATTGGGTCTTGGGCTGAGCTGAAAGCCCGGTTCATTCAAAACTTCAAAGATACCTGTAGGCAGTCTATGTCAATTGTGGATCTGACTAACTGTAAGCAGCAGGAGGGTGAATCCACGACCCATTGGGTTCGCCGGGTCAAGGAGATCATACATTCATCGGATAAGATGGATGCCGGCTCTGCAGTCTTAATGTTGGAACAAAACTGTCGCTTTGTGCCCCTAAAGATGAAACTCGGGCGGCTTAAACGTGACTGCACTGATATGGGTACACTAATGGCGGCTCTTGTCAAGTACGCCGATTCCGATGGTACCAAGGATCCCCCTTCAGATGATGAAAGGACAGGGAAGGGAAAGAAGAACGGCAATGGCAGGGGTCCTTAGTTTAACCCGGGGAACCAAGGAGGAGGCAAGCGTAAGGCTGATGGCAGCCTAGAGTTTGTAGCCAACGCCAACTCCCAAGGTAATAGCCAGCGACGCAAGGGGAGGCCCCCTCCCCGAGGCGGCGGGTCAGGACCAACACTGGAGCAGCTGTTGAATGAACCTTGTCCAAAGCATGGCTCTAGAGAGAAGCCAGCGACTCATCTATGGAAGGATTGCGCGATCATGAAGGCCTTTAAGAGCTACAATGGCCCGGGCGGCGGCTCAGGCGCCGGCGGCTTTCATGGCCCGGGCGGCGGCTCAAATTCCGGTCCTCAGAACGGTCAAGGGGGTTTTAATCAACAGTCTGGCCAGGGTCATCAACAGCAGCAGGGGGGTTATCAGACCAATCCAAAGCAGCTTAGCGGTGGACAGTATCATGTGTTTACCACTAGTTTGTGCAAACGAGATCAGAAGCTTCACAAGAGGGCTGTGAATGCTGTTGAGCCGGCGATTCCATGCTACTTGCGGTGGTCTGAGCAGCCTATAGTGTGGAGTAGGGAGGATCACCCTCCCCGGGTGGATAACCCGGGCCACTTGGCCTTAGTGGTGGCTCCTCAGGTGGGAGGTTATAAGTTCACAAAGGTACTCATGGATGGAGGCAGCAGCATCAACATCCTCTATTATGAGACTTTTCGCCGTATGGGGTTGGTTGATAAGAACCTCAGCCAGTCAAACACTATCTTCCATGGTGTGGTACCCGGTAAGTCGGCTTATCCAGTCGGCAAGATTGAATTGGAAGTGGCTTTTGGTGATGAGAACAACTACAGGGTGGAGAAGTTGACCTTTGAGGTGGTCAAGATAAGAAGTCCATACCATTCTATATTTGGATGGCCGGCTTACGCCAAGTTCATGGCACGGCCGTGTTATGTGTACTTGCAGCTCAAGATGCCGGGTCACAATGGGACCATTACGGTTCACGGCAGCCGGAAGGTGGCTTTGGAGTGTGAGGAAGGTGATGCAGCCTATGCAGAGTCTGTTTGTGCCACAGAAGAGTTGAAGTTTTACAAAGACAATGTTGACCCAATAGACATGACCTCTCTGAAGAAGCCGACTACGGAGACTGAGCCGGCAATGAAATTTAAGTCGGCTGATGAAACTAAGCTTGTTGATTTTGTTCCAGGAAATTCATCTCTGCAGTTTAGCATCAGTGCCAACCTGGACCCGAAATAGGAAAGCGCGCTCATCGAGTTCATCCGTGAGAATAGGGACATCTTTGCATGGAAGCCTTCTGACATGCCAGGTGTACCTAGAGAACTCGCTGAGCATACTCTCAATATTGACCCGAAATTTAAGCCGGTCAGACAGTTCCTTCGACAGTTTAATGAGGAGAGGCGGAAAGCTATTGGTGAAGAAGTGGCCCGGCTCTTAGCGGCCGGGTTTATTGTTGAAGTTTTTCACCCAGAATGGTTAGCTAACCCGGTGCTCGTACTCAAGAAGAACGGCACCTGGCGGATGTGTGTGGACTACACGGACTTGAACAAGGCGTGTCCGGCTGATCCTTTTGCCCTCCCCCGTATTGATCAAATCATTGATGCTACGGCAGGTTGTGCACGCTTAAGTTTCTTGGATGCTTATTCTGGGTATCATCAGATTAAGATGGCAGTTAAGGACCAGGAGAAGACGGCGTTCATCACTCCCTTTGGAGCCTTCTGCTATGTGTCTATGCCCTTTGGACTCAAGTGTGCACAGGCGACTTACCGGCGTTGCGTACAGAATTGTCTTCATAAACAGATCGGGCGCGATGTTCACGCTTACGTGGACGATATTGTGGTTAAATCCATCAAGGAGGAAACCCTGATAGATGACTTAAGGGAAACCTTTGATAATCTCCGGGTCTATAAGATGATGCTTAACCCGGCCAAGTGTGTTTTTGGTGTTCCTGTAGGCAAACTGTTGGGCTTCTTGGTTTCTGACAGAGGCATTGAGGCTAACCCGGAGAAGATCAAGGCCATCACCTCCCTAGCTAAGCCGGCGTGTATAAATGATGTTCAGCGTTTGGCGGGTCGCATCGCTGCTTTAAGCCGGTTTATAAGCCGTTTGGGTGAGAAGGCTATGCCCTTATATCAATTGATGAAGAAAACTGATAACTTTGTCTGGAATGAGGCAGCTAATACTGCTTTTGAGGATTTGAAGAAGCAGCTGGCAGAGCCCCTAGTCCTTGCTGCTCCGGTTGATAAGGAGCCCTTGCTACTGTATGTGGCGGCAAACGCACGATCCGTCAGCGTGGCTATTGTGGTGGAGCGCAAGGAGGCGGGTAAGGAGCATCCGGTTCAGCGGCCGGTTTATTATGTCAGCGAAGTGCTCATTGAGTCCAAGCAGCGGTACCCGCATTGGCAGAAGCTTGTGTATGGTGTGTTCATGGCGAGCCGGAAGCTTAAGCATTATTTTCAGGGTCATCCCATCACCGTGGTCAGTTCTGCCCCTCTTGGTGATATTATTCAAAACAAAGAGGCCACAGGGAGAATTGCTAAGTGGGCTATAGAACTTGGACCTCATGGCCTCAAATATGTGCCACGCACTGCTGTTAAATCTCAGGCCTTGGTGGATTTCATCAATGATTGGACAGAGTCACAAGTGCCCGAGCAAAAGCCGGATAACACTTATTGGACTATTCACTTTGATGGGTCCAGGCAACTGGAGGGCTCGGGGGCTGGCGTTGTATTGGCTTCCCCTAAAGGTGACAAGTTCCATTATGTGCTTCAATTGATGTTTCCTTGCACTAACAATGCGGCTGAATACGAGGCTTTGCTCCACGGTCTTCGGGTGGCTAAGGAGATGAGCTTTAGCCGGGTAAGGTGCTTTGGTGACTCAGACCTGGTGGCTCAACAAGTATCAGGCACGTGGGATTCTAAGGATCCTCTCATGGCGGCTTATCGCCGCAAGGTTGATGCCATTGCTGGGCATTTTCAGGGATACCAAGTGGAGCACATTGATCGCAGGAAGAACGAGGCGGCTGATGCCCTGAGCCGGCTAGGCTCTCAGCGAAAGCCGGTGCCGCCTAACACTTTCCTGGATGTCCTGTATAACCCTTCGGTTAAGTTGCCTACAGAGGAAGACTTGGCTATCCCTGACCCGGAGGCACGACTGGTGGCGGCTCTTCATGTCATACCAGACTGGACAATGCCATATCTGGCTTATATAACCCGGGGAGAGTTGCCTGAGGATGAAACTTTGGCCAGGCAAATAACCCGGCGGGTTAAGTCAATGATCATCATCAATGGCGAGTTACATCATCGCAGTGTTTCAGGGGCATTTCAGCGTTGTATCTCCCCTGAGGAAGGCCAAGAGATCTTGCGGGAGATTCATGAAGGGGATTGTGGCCATCATGCCGGCTCAAAATCCCTTGTAGCTAAAGCTTTCCGTCATGGTTTTTATTGGCTGACGGCTCATGCTGATGCAGAGGACTTGGTCAGTAAATGTGATGGTTGCCAAAGGTTCTCACGACGAGCTCATGTGCCGGCTCAGGAGTTGAGGATGATCCCAATTACTTGGCCCTTTGCGGTCTGGGGGCTTGATATGGTTGGGCCTTTTAAACGGTCCAAGGATAAGAAAACCCACCTCTTGGTGGCAGTTGACAAATTCACAAAGTGGGTGGAAGCTGAGCCGGTTAGCAAGTGCGATGCAGCCACGGCGGTTCAATTTATGAAAAAGGTGATTTTTCGTTTCGGCTTTCCGCACAGCATTATAACTGACAATGGCACCAATCTTTCCAAAGGCGCCATGGAGGAGTTTTGTCAACGAGAGCATATCCGAATTGATGTTTCTTCAGTGGCTCATCCTCAATCCAATGGTCAAGCTGAGAGAGCTAATCAGGAAATTCTGAAGGGCATCAAGCCCCGGCTTTTGGTCCCTTTGCAACGGACGCCGGGTTGTTGGGTGGAGGAGTTGCCCTCCGTCTTATGGAGCATCAATACTACTCCTAACAGATCTACAGGCTTCACGCCTTTCTTCATGGTTTATGGAGCGGAAGCAGTCCTCCCCAGTGACATCCGTCACGACTCACCTCGCGTGGCGGCTTATGTTGAGACGGATAATGAACAGGCGCGCCAAGATGCTCTTGACTTGTTGGATGAACAGCGTGATGTGGCGGCAGCCCGGTCAGCGATTTACCAACAAGACTTGCGCCGTTATCATAGCCGCCGGGTCAAATCCCGGGTCTTCTAGGAAGGCGACCTTGTGCTCCGGCTCATCCAGGATCAAACAGATGCATATAAGTTATCCCCACCATGGGAAGGGCCCTTTGTGGTCAGCAAGAACTTGCACAACGGGTCATATTACCTCATTGATATTCGGGGGCACAAAGATTCACGTAAATCTGAGGAAGAGACCCGTCGGCCGTGGAACATAGCTCAGCTTCGGCCTTACTACACTTGAGCTACCGGCTCTCGTGGTATACATATTTATCTCAGCCATGTATATATTATGATAAGCAATAAAGCAGGACTTCTGTCCTTTTGTCTCCTCCAAATATGCGTGTGTTGTTTTTTACAAGATTACATGCTAACTTAAAGGAGGATCCGGCTTATGATCGTATTCGAAATCTAGCCGTAAGCAGTAAAGTCACTTGTGGGCTTCCTGTTCAAACATGGGTCGTATTCGAACCAAAGAGAACATAGCTGTCGATACCCATTTGATTGGCGAAGTGCCGAGCTCATTGGGAGGTTACCTTTGATCATATTTGAATCATAGTTTAACCCCTCTGAGAACCGACGTAGATCGTATTCGAATCAGCGTCGTTAAACAATTTTAAAGAATCACTCGGGGGCTTCCTGTTCAAACATGGGTCGTATTCGAACCAAAGAGAACATAGCTGTCGGTACCCTCTTGATTGGCATCGCCACACCCACTGGGGGCTATATGATCGTATCCGAATCTTGGCTTAACCCCTTTGGGCCGGGTCTCTGGTCATATTCGAACCGGAAGCCCCTAAGTTCTTCTGCTTTATCACAAGTTTACTCTGATCATGATAAGGTGTGCATGGCCGGGTCTCACTTGCCGGCTTAACTTTGGTTTACAGTGTTAGTTGAACATCACGGGTGTCATCAAGGCAAGTAAATTGGAGTTAAGGTACCAACCGTGCTACCCGGGTTATTTAAACCGGGGGTATACTTACAGGCCGTTAAGTGTGTTATTACGGCTATGTTCAGAGTATAATTACGGACCAGTCTTTGTTTGATTCATATTCCGGGTTATCTATCTTAAACACCTGAATCTCAGGGCAGTAAGCCGCCTCGAGACTTGTGATTTGCCTTTATATGCAGATACTTAAAGGCACCTTTTGAGGTTAAGAAAAGCAATGGAATGATTATGACCCGGAGAAGCATCAAAGAGACAAATTCAAAGGGCTTTCGCATTCAAAACGTGCACGATGGCACGACAGAGATAAATTGTTGCACCTACTCTATTACAATAACTCTTCAAGTTTAAAAGGTGGAACAATGTTTGGTAACCCGCCAGCTAAATTATGATGCCCGCTGGGTTGAAGTCCCCGGCTCATTCCTGTCTTCTCCTCCGGCTGATCCTAAGACCTCGAAGGTTGATGATTTCCAGTCGATGCCGCTGAGAGCTTCGAACTGGGCTTCTTCGTCAATTAACCCGCCCGGGTCAATCTCCGGGGCGAAGGTGTGCTGACAAGCCGGAGGGATCAGATTGAGAGCTTCATAGCGAGGGGTTGGAATCCTCTAATTCTCCGTATCATAACCCGGCTGGTACTTGGTTAAGTCGGTGTCGTTCCCGATGAGGGTGGCCACCGGGCGTACAGCCTTCACACACGCCGCGAAGTCCTTCTGGTCGAAGGCTGAGCCGCCTTCCTTCAGGCTTGGATAACCCAGGGCAATGTCTGCCGGGTCTAGCTTTGGCAGGAATGCTTTGGCCCGCTCAGTGCGGCGATTGCTCCGGCTCTCGCGGAGGCTCGTCGTAGCTCCTGGATCCGCTGCGGCAGAACAGCGAGCCGGCGCAGGACTTCGGCCAGATGAGTTGGCACCTCGTTGGATAGGGCCACCACAGCTAAGGCACGCTGTGACCCGGTGTAGAGCTGTTCCACCAGGGTGTACACGGCCTTTAACTTGGTGACCACGCTCTGGTTGAGGTTGGCACTCCTGGGACCTGTTTAACAGAATCAGATAAGCCGGTGGCAAGGATGAATCATGACATATACAAACTTGATGAAAGTCGGTGAGGCGACTTACCAAAGATAGCGGCCACCATTTGGGAAACCTGGCGCTTTAGGCCGGAGAGCTCGACGGTCTTCTCAGCGAGAGCCTTCTCCGCCTGTTCCGCCCGGGTCACCAGTGCAGCCTTCTCTTCGACCCAGGCCTTTCTCTCAGCATCAACCTCGGTCTTCAATTTTTCTTGGGTGGCGATGCTGGATACAAACTTGGCGTTTGCCTTCCGGGTCTCCATCTCCTGCATCTTCAGCCGGCTCTTGAGATCCGCAAGGTCCGCCTCTAGTTTCTTGCCAACAGCCTGCATATATTTCCGGGTTATTAACAGTCATTATATAAGTCCCAAGCGTTTTCCAAGCAAAGACACTTGGCACTTGGGGGCTAATGCATATTGAACGTATCTATCTACATATTGCCGGCTCAGTTGAGTAAGCCGGAACCTAAGTCTACAACATATTCAAGCATAAGTTGTTGACTTGGGGGCTAGCGTGGTAAAGGTAACTATGCAGTAAATAAGAAGACAGCAGAAGGATACCTCCGATTTTTGTTGGATCTGGTTGACTATGGCGACCTCGGCATCCCGGCTTTTGTGTACTTGGCTGATGTAGCCAGAGACGAGCTCTCCAATACTCATGTCGGTGTAGCCGGAGAGGTCCAGGTTCACCCGGTGGGGCTGTAGCAACTCCCCCTTCGCGGAGCATTTGGCCAACACGGTCGGTCTCCCCGGCTCAACGAACTCCGTCCGGGTGATTACCACGTCCGGGTCGTCTGCTGGTGGAGCTAAGCCGGAGGCCTCTGGGTTAACCGCAGCTTCGGTCGTTGTCTTGGTAGTCGGGGCAGAGGCCTCAGGTGCCGTGTCCATTGGAGTGGTGGCTTCGGGGGCGGAGGCAGCTGGCGGCTCTTGAGCCGTCACCTCCGGCTCAGGTAAGTCCGGCAGTCCGGCTGACCTGGTTTTCTTCGCTCTTTTGGTGAGCTTTGCCTGGGCACTGAAAAGACAGAAGTATTAGGCACGCAAAGAGTAAGTACAGACAAAGATAATGTAAGCAGATTGTTGTTACCCGGGGGCAGTCTTGAAGGCCGGCAGATTTGACTGCATGGAGTCACCCGAAGATGGGGAGGTCTCCTGATAATTGGAGTCAGAAGAGTTGAGTGGCTGACGGATAACACCCGCCAACAGATGAAAAGGGTACAAGTGAGAAAAAACCTCAGTGCGACGCTTCCTTGTTGCGTCGGGTAACCCGGCGGAGAGATCGGTGTCCTTGTTGGTCCGGGTGTGACGCCGGCTTTCGTGAACCTGTTGCTTCAAAAGAAATTGAGGGTCTTGATGAGCTAAAGGATGTGAAAAGCTTACTTTCCGGGTTACCCTTCGGACTTTCAGCTGTGGCAAGGGCTCCGAGTCGGAGGAAAGTGACATTACCTCTTCAACCACCGGGTTACTGGCGTCGGTGTTATCCTGTCAATGAGCAAGTGTTGATAAGGCGGACAGCAGCAAACAACAAATATAGCAAGAATTTAAAGGTTTAAGGGTTACCTCTGACTCGGAGCTGTTGCTCAATTGCATTAGCTCCGAAGCAGTGGGTCTGCTTCCCTTTTTGCGAGGGGCGGCTTTCTTGGCGGCTTTCTTCGCCTTCCTGGTCTTCTTGGCCGCCTCATGGTCATATTTGACCCGCCAGAACTTGTCATCAGCCTGAGCAATACAGTAATGAATTCTTAAAACAGTTCAGATCAAGGTTACATGCAGAAGAAATTGAAAGGTTAAAGGTAGCGGCTTACCACTGGGGCTGGATTGGTCTTGCAGAAGGGCGCTAGCCCGATTCTTCCACAGTCTGCCAGACTCTCGTTTAACAGAGCCTTGGTCTCTTCCTCAGCAACGTCTTCTGGAAGATCATTGCGACTGTGCCTCTGAGGGTCATCCTTTCGCCCGGTGTACTCACACATTAAGCCGGGGTGGCGGCTCAATGGGATCACCCGCCATGAGATCCAGACCCGGACCAGGTCGATTCCGTTCAGACCGTTGCCTAGCAGGGCTTTGATCTTATTGATAGTTGGAAGCAGAGGCTGGCGTTCCGCTGCAGTCAGTTTGTCCGACAGTGGATGAGTCAGCTCTAGATGTGTTGGGCGAAAGCCGGGCAGCGGGTTCTCGTCAGCCGGGGACGTATCTTGGCAGTAGAACCAAGTCATATTCCAGTCCTTTGGGTGGCTCGGCGGCTCTGCGTAAGGGAAAAGACAGTCCCTACGCCGCTGGATGGAGATGCCACCTAACACTAGACTTGGCCCGTTGGCGCACTCATTTTGGCGGTTTAAGTAAAACAGCTCTCTGAAGAGCAGCAAACTCGGCTCTTCTCCAAGATACACTTCGCAAAAGACTTGGAAGTTGCATATGTTGGATACGGAATTGGGTCCTATATCCTGAGGCCGTAGGTCAAAGAAGTTGAGCACGTCCCTGAAAAACTTTAAGCCGGGCGGTGCGAAGCCCCGGCTCATATGGTCTGTGAAGATCACTACCTCCCCGTCTCTTGGCTGTGGTCTCTCTTCCGACGGGTCAGGGGCACGGTAGGACATGATTTCCTTCTTAGGCAAATATCCGGACTTAACGAAATTGGCCAGGGTCTCGTCGGTGACGTTGGATCTCATCCAGTTGCAAGTGATGGGAGCCTTGGGAGGCATGGTGAAAATTGGTGGTCTATGATAAAAGGGAAAAATGTCCGGGTTAATTATAAGCCGGAGTTCTGGAGTTAAAACTAAGATGGCGGCTTATGAAGGGGACTAATGATATATACTCAGTTAAGCCGGAGGATTCTTCAAAGCATGGTTTTCTTTAAACCGGAGGATTCTACAACGCGTGGGTTCTTTAACCCGGAATCGTAAGCCGCCAAGATTCAATGGTTGCAGTTTGTACTAAGTGTGGTAAAACAGGTTTCACATATGGCAGTAACTTTTTTGGATCAAAATGGTCGGGTGAAATGAAAACTTTCTAGACCTAGAAACAGACGAGCGGATATTCTTGAGCTCGAACGAAGCATCTATACAGTGCAAGGAGATCTACTGGTACTTGAAATGAGGCTTAAACAACTACCTCCCTAGTTCTATGCAAGGTTAAAGATCAACCAAGTACAGTAACTATGAGAACTACTGAGGTTTGTGGCAATGGTGATGAACGCAAAGAACACAGACGAACCCTACGGTAGATCTATCTGACAGGGCAAAGGAGACTCACTGGAGTTGGAGAAGAGCGGAGGTCGCCGCCGTTTATCTGGTCCGAGTCAGGGTGATGCAGCGGCCGGGTTGATGAAGACCAGGGGCGCGACGACGGCGGCAGTGGCAGAGCTCTGGCAGAGGAGTGACGGCGCGAGGAAGAAGGGAGCGTGAGAAGAACCTGTTGGGCCGGCCTATTTATAAGGCAAGGTCATAAGTGGGCGCGAGATTCAAGGAGACCACGGCGTGGTTATCTCCCCCCCCACGACGCCTCGATTTTCGGAGTGACAGTAAAACAAAGATCCGTTGCGGATCTGGCGGAGTAAAAAACGGACTTAATGGAGGATGACGTCACGGCGGATTATCCGGAGTCCAGAGGATGACGTCACTCCGGGTTATGGCCTTCACATGAATGGTAAGCCGGAGATTTTTTCTGTCAGAAGAGTTGAAGATTGACATGAGCCGGCTCAAATCAATCTGGGGCCTAATGTTGAGGATATAGACCTTAGAGTCACCCGTCAGGAGGGGCCGGGTTACTCGTAGGGTCGTTGCCAGAATCCCGGAGCCAAGTTTCATGATGATGGGCCAGAGATGGGCTGAGACCCGGATATGGCTTAAGGCCCGTAGTTACAATCATTATTATAGTAGAACTTGTAGTGTAAGGCAAGTATTGTTTAGAGTCCGAGCCGGACACTCTTATGAGCCGGCCGGGACTCTAAGGGCTGCTGGGCGTCAGCCTCCCTATATAAAGGGACGACCCGGCAGCGGTTTAAGGGCGACAACGATATCATCCAGAGCCGGGGATAGCTGTTTAGCTCCTGGCGATCGTAACCCTAATCAATATCACCTCAAACTGGACGTAGGCTTTTACCTTCACCGTAAGGGGCCGAACCGGTATAAACCCTCGTGTTCCTTGTCCCGCATAACCCCTTCAAGCTTCCTAGTTGCGATGGCTCCACGACTAAGTCCTAGCTCAAGGACATCTGCCGTGACAATTCCACGACAGAAACCATTCGGTTTTTCTCTCTCAATGAGAAGGGCGAATTGAATGCCATCTCTCAAATTCCAGTCGTTTGCGAGTATCAAGATGTCTTTCCAGAAGAGCTTCCGGGTATGCCTCCCCATCGGCCAGTTGAGTTCGTTATTGAACTAGAGCCTGGCACTGAACCCGTTTGCAAGCGTCCATACAAGCTTGGACCCAACGAGCTGAAGGAATTGAAGAAGCAGCTCGATGAACAAGAACGTCTGGGTTTGATCAGACCGAGTTCTTCTCCATGGGGTTGTGGTGTTCTTTTTGTCAAGAAGAAGGATGGCACGGACCGACTTTGTGTCGACTACCGTCCATTGAACAAGAAGACTATCAAGAACAAGTATCCACTTCCCAACATCAATGAGCTATTTGAGCAACTCAAGGGTGCTAAAGTATTCTCGAAGCTTGACCTTCGTATGGGTTATCATCAGATTCGCATTCGTGAAGAAGATATTCCCAAGACAGCATTCAGAACAAGCTTTGGTTCTTATGAATATACTGTCGTGTCTTTCGGCCTTGTCAATGCTCCTCCGGTGTTCTCTCGGATGATGAATTTCATCTTCAACCCCTATACCAATGAATTCGTTCTGGTGTATCTCGATGATATCTTGGTCTTCTCCAAGAATAAGCAGGATCATGCCAAACATTTGCGATTGGTGCTCGACAAGCTCAGAGAGTATCAATTCTATGCGAAGTTCTCTAAATGTGAGTTTTGGCTCGATGAAGTTCTTTTCCTTGGTCACATCATCTCTGCCAAGGGCATCGCTGTTAACCCCGAGAAGGTGTCCGCAGTTCTGGATTGGGAACCTCCTCAAAATGTCAAGCAGCTCCGCAGTTTTCTGGGTCTTGCAAGCTATTGCCAAAGATTCGTTGAGAATTTCTCCAAGATTGCGAAGCCTCTTTCCAACCTCCTACAGAAGCATGTGAAGTATGTCTGGTCTCCTGAGTGTGACGTTGCTTTCAACACTCTCAAAGAGAAACTAGTCACAGCTCCTGTCTTGACTCCTCCTGATGAATCCAAGCCGTATGAAGTTTTCTGTGATGCTTCTCTCCAAGGTCTCGGTGCTGTGCTAATGGAAGAGAAGAAAGTTGTGGCCTATGCCTCTCGGCAGTTGAAGCCCAACGAGAAGAACTACCCCACTCACGATCTTGAGTTGGCGGCAGTTGTCCATGCATTGATTACGTGGAGACATCTCTTGTTGGGAAGACAAGTGGACATTTTCACTGATCACAAGAGCCTCAAGTATATCTTCACTCAGCCCAACCTAAACCTCAGGCAGACTCGATGGGTCGAAATGATTCAAGAGTACAATCCGAGTATCGAATATACTCCAGGCAAAGCAAATGTCATTGCAGATGCTTTAAGCAGGAAGGCTTATTGCAACAGCTTAATTCTCAAGCCTTTCCAACCGGATCTTTGTGAAGCTTTCCGCAAGCTGAATCTCCAAGTTGTTCCTCAAGGCATTCTTGCCAACCTCATAGTCTCTCCTACTTTGGAAGATCAAATTCGTGAGGCACAACTCCTTGATGCCATGGTGAAGAAGGTGAAACGTGGTATCGACAAGGGTCTTTTGAAATACAAGTGCTATCGCATTGATGACAGAGACACTTTGTTCTTCGAGGACCGGATTGTGGTTCCTAAAGGTGATCTAAGGAAAGTCATAATGAACGAGGCGCACAATTCTCTCCTTTCCATTCATCCTGGAAGTACGAAGATGTATCATGACCTCAAGCAGTCGTATTGGTGGACTCGAATGAAGCGAGAAATTGCTCAATTCGTGAATGAATGTGATGTCTGTCGAAGAGTGAAAGCAGAACACCAACGACCAGCTGGTCTCCTCCAACCTCTTGCTATCCCAGAATGGAAGTTTGATCATATCGAAATGGACTTCGTGACTGGTTTTCCAAAGTCCAAGCGCGGAAATGATGCTATCTTTGTTGTCATCGACAAGCTCTCTAAAGTGGCCCATTTCCTTCCTATCAAAGAATCCATCACAGCAGCTCAGCTGGCAGAGCTCTACTCCTCCAGAATTGTATCTTTGCACGGCATTCCACAATTGATTTCTTCAGATCGTGGAAGTATCTTCACCTCTAAGTTCTGGGACTCCTTCCAGAAGGCCATGGGCACGAATATTCGCTTCAGCATAGCTTTTCACCCTCAAACTAGTGGCCAAGTCGAGCGAGTCAATCAAATTCTTGAAGATATGCTCAGGGCTTGTGTAATTTCCTTTGGCATGAAATGGGAGGATTGTCTTCCATATGCTGAATTCTCGTACAACAACAACTTCCAAGCGAGTTCGGGCAAGGCCCCATTCGAGATTCTCTATGGCAGAAAGTGCCGTACTCCTCTCAATTGGTCAGAGACTGGTGAATGCCAACTTCTTGGCAATGACTTAATCACTGAAGCTGAAGAAATGTGTAAAGTTATCCGTGATAATCTCAAAGCCGCGCAATCGCGTCAGAAGAGTTACTATGATAGTAAGCATCGTGATTTGGCTTTCGAGATCGGAGACCATGTCTACCTCCGCGTCCAATGAAAGGCACTCGTCGCTTCGGTATCAAAGGGAAGCTTGCCCCTAGATACGTGGGTCCTTTCAAGATTATTGGCAAAAGAGGCGACCTCGCCTATCAACTTGAGCTTCCTTCCAACTTCACGAACGTGCACAATGTGTTCCACGTGTCACAGCTTTGCAAGTGCTTCAAGACGCCTGAGCGCACTATCGACTTCGAAGAGATTGACCTCCAGGAAGATTTGTCTTATCATGAGCACCCCGTTGCTATTCTTGAAGAAACTGAGCGCAAGACTCGCAACAAGTCTATCAAATTTCTGAAAGTGAAGTGGTCGCACCATTCCGACCGGGAAGCCACCTGGGAACGCGAGGACCATCTCCGTTCTGAATATCCGGAGTTCTTTCAGTCCTAGATCTCGAGACGAGATCCTCTCGTAGTGGTGGAGTGTTGTAACACCCCGCATGTAACTTGCCATATTTGTAACTCCGACTCTTGCCATTTCCGGCTATGTGATATGTTTTTCCCTCCGTTGTTGGGTTTTGTCTTTCGTTTTGTATTTTGTCATGTCATGCATTTTCATATCATGTCATCATGTGCATTGCATTCGCATACGTGTTCGTCTCATGCATCCGAGCATTTTCCCCGTTGTCCGTTTTCCAATCCGGCGCTCCTATCTCCTCCGGTGCACGCCTCTTGCTTTCCTTCGTGTGCGTGTGTTAAACTTTCTCGGAATGGACCGAGGCTTGTCAAGTGGCCTTATTATACCACCCGGAGACTACCGGTCAAGTTTCGTTCCATTCGGAGGTCGTTTGGTACTCCAACGGTTAATCGGGCATCCGCAAAGTCCATTTGAGTGTCCAGCAAAAACCCCCTCTAAAACCAGCCCAAAACCCACCAAACTCTCTTCCATGCTCTAGGTCGTTCGATCACGATCGTGTGGGCGAAAACCGCACCTCATTTGGAGTCTCCTAGCTCCCTCTACCTATTTATATGTGGGCATCCCGAAAAACGAAACTGCAGACGAACCCTAACCCTCTTCCTCCGCGCCGCGCCGGACGCGTCCGTTCCGGCCGGACAGCGTCCGCCGCCGCGCCCCGTCCAATCCCGTGACAACACGTGGCAAGCCCGCCGTCGCCGCCGCCGAAGCCCGCAGGCCCGACGCCGGCCCCCGCGGCCCGAATCCCGCACC
>NC_057808.1:555663035-555673004 GCF_018294505.1 Triticum aestivum | reverse complement strand
CGCCGGCCGGCCCCGCCATCTCCGCCGCCTCCCGAGGGCCGCCTCCTCCTCCGCCTAGCGCCGCCCGCCGCCGGTGCCAAGCCCCGCCGCCGACCCACCTCGCCGGAGCCGAGCCCGAGCTCCTGTAGCCCGACCAGATCTGGATCGGTAGCCTTCGTTGACTTTTCCCCAGAGCCCCGTTTTTTTCTCCAAGTCACTAATATTTCTCAGCATGTACCTCTGTTCAATAGCGCGTAACTTCTTGCATGTAGCTTCGATTCGCGCGTATAAAATGTCAAATTGTTCGTCTTGTGATGCTCTTCATTTTGTTCAATTACACCATGTTCATTAGAGGTCATCTTGATGCCCAAATCTTCGTTGGAAGAGGGCTAGTTGCTGTTAATCTCTGGTTCTTATCAGAACTTGGAGATTTGTCATTTTTGTATCATTTATTTTGTGCATCTTTTGAGCATGAGCTCTACATGTGTTTTGAAGTATGCCATGCCATATTTCCAGCGGTATAGTCCATGTATTTTTGTGATCTCTGTGGTGACTAGCACAAGCATGCAAAGTAGGCCCCGTAATATTTCTGATTTCAAGGACTTGGTGATTTCAGTCCTTGTATGCTGTAATTTTGTTGCCATGTAAACTTGATGCTACAGAAAGATCCATGCATATTTTGGAGATGTTCAGTAAGGATGTTTTGTAGCTATAGTTGTAATTGATCCATTACTGCAATTGTTTGCAATTATGGAGTAACATAGCATGACTAAACTTGCTCTACCTTTGCTATAAAATATTTCTGGCAGATTCTTAACATGACATGCATTTTTGCCAAGCTTATTGTAGTTGATCCATACATGCTATGCTATTGTTCTTGCCATGGTTAGCGTCATAAACATGCCATCTTGCTGTAGGTATGCTTGGTTTATCATGCATTACTCTGTAGTGAGTGCATCAAGCTCACAAAGAGGCCTACTTATTAATATTTCTGCCATGCTCTGTTTTTCTGCCAAGTCTGAAACCTGATAACAAAACTTGCTATGTTTACATGCTTGCCATCATATCTTCTGGTCCTTTTTGGCTTATGGTCAATAAAGGACTTTTGTCATGTGCATTTAGTAGAACACTGCCTTGCCTTGTTTTGCTATGCGAAGTTCCTGTAGCATGTTTATTTCGAGCACTGAACATTGCTACCTGATGCTGATTTCTGCCATGTCCAGTTTTTCACTAAGTCTGCGAACCTGTAATCTTTTGCACTTTTGCCATGCTTGTTTGAGCTTGATATGTTGTGAACTAGCCGTAGCTCATTGTTCATCTTTTGTCTAGCATCTGCTGTAGATTACTGCCATGTGCTTTGTTGCTATGTTGGGGTGCTGTAGCATTGTTACTTGTTGCATTTTATGTGCTATCTTGCTGTTTATCGCAGATTAGTGTCATTGTGGTTTTGCTCGCCATTTGCAAACCGTGCATCCGATTCCGGTGATCTTTATATCGATTTCGACCGAAATCATCTCATCTTTCCAGTGGCATGCTTGGTTTGCCAAGTTACTGCCATGTTCATCATTTTCCTTCCGGAGCACGCATATGCATCGCATATCATATCTTGCATATCATACATGTTTTGCATCAGGTTGCTTGCGCATTTCTCGTTGTTGATTGTGGTTCCGTTTGTTTGTGTTCTTGTCTTGGGTAGAGCCGGGAGACGAGTTCGTGAACGAGGAACCTGTCGAGTACGCTTACGAGGATCAAGCTTTTGACAACTCTGAGAATCTTGCAGGCAAGATGACCACCCCTCGAAATCACTTCTATCTTTGCTATGCTAGTTGTTCGCTCTATTGCCATGCTCCGCTACCTTTCACTTGCTATATCATGTCTCCCATTTTAGCCATGTCAGCCCTAACCATCCTTTCCTAGCAAACCGTTGTTTGGCTAAGTTACCGCTTTTGCTCAGCCCTTCTTATAGCGTTGCTAGTTGCAGCTGAAGTTGAAGTTTGTTCCATGTCGGAACATGGATATGTTGGGATATCAAAATATCTCGTATTTAATTAATGCATCTATATACTTTGGTAAAGGGTGGAAGGCTCGGCCTTATGCCTGGTGTTTTGTTCCACTCTTGCCGCCCTAGTTACTGTTATACCGAGATTATGTTCCTTGAGTTTGCGTTCCTTACACGGTCGGGTGATTTATGGGACCCCCTTGACAGTTCGCCTTGAATAAAACTCCTCCAGCAAGGCCCAACTTTGGTTTTACCATTTGCTACCTAAGCCTTTTCCCCCGGGTTTTCGCGAGCCCGAGGGTCATCTTATTTTAACCCCCCCCCCGGGCCAGTGCTCCTTCGAGTGTTGGTCCGAACTGAGCAGACTGCGGGGCCCCCTCCTGGAAACTCGAGGTCTGGTTTTACTCGTAGGATGTCTCATCCGGTGTGCCCTGAGAACGAGATATGTGCAGCTCCTATCGGGATTTGTCGGCACATTCGGGTGGCTTTGCTGGTCTTGTTTTACCATTGTCGAGATGTCTTGTAAACCAGGATTCCAAGACTGATCGGGTCTTTCCGGGAGAAGGTTTATCCTTCGTTGACCGTGAGAGCTTATGATGGGCTAAGTTGGGACACCCCTGCAGGGTATTATCTTTCGAAAGCCGTGCCCGCGGTTATGAGGCAGATGGGAATTTGTTAATGTCCGGTTGTAGATAACTTGTCACTTGACCCAATTAAAATACATCCACTGCGTGTGTAGCCGTGATGGTCTCTTCTCGGCGGACTCCGGGAAGTGAACACGGTCTGAGTTATGTATGGCGTAAGTAGGTGTTCAGGATCACTTCTTGGTCATTGCTAGATGACGCCGTTCCGTTGCTTCTCTTCTCGCTCTCATTTGCGCAAGTTAGCCACCATATATGCTTTTGCCGCTGCAGCTCCACCTCTTTGCACCTCCCTTTCCTATAAGCTTAAATAGTCTTGATCTCGCGGGTGTGAGATTGCTGAGTCCCCGTGACTCACAGATTCTACCAAAACAGTTGCAGGTGCCGACGATGCCAGTGCAGATGATGGCGTCGATCTCAAGTGGGAGTTTGACGAGGAACGTGGTCGTTACTATGTGTCTTTTCCTGATGATCAGTAGTGGAGCCCAGTTGGGACGATCGGGGATCTAGCATTTGGGGTTGTCTTATTTTCATCTGGATTTTGACCATAGTCGGTCTATATGATTGTATTTTGGATGATGTATGATGATATTTATGTATTGTGTGAAGTGGCGATTGTAAGCCAACTCTTTATCCCATTCTTGTTCATTACATGGGATTGTGTGAAGATGACCCTTCTTGCGACAAAACCACTATGCGGTTATGCCTCTAAGTCATGCCTCGACACGTGGGAGATATAGCCGCATCGTAGGCGTTACAAGAGCCGAGCCGCTTAGGGATCCGGAGGCTGAACGTTATTTAATGGGCATCATCAACAAAGAGATTCCTTATGTGCCGGGCTCAGAATATGAGCAAGAAGAGGATGTAGTCTCTTCTTTTCTGAACCTTGACGGTGGAACAGACATTGTCGATGATCAAGAAGGTGAAGGAACGGACATTGTCGACGGAGGTCAACCGTCAACAAACGACGATCTCGAATTGCAAGTAGCAACCACCTCCGGCGAGGTATATATATATACATTGAGCCTCTCGTGATACAAACTTACTGAAATGTGAATACATATGTATTAACGCGCGTGACTCTCTTTCTTTTCTTAGCCCTCGGCCGGATCGAGTACGACAAAGCGTGGCAAATCCAAGGCGATGAAAACAGGAGAAACATATGCCATTGAGTTTGTCAGTGAAACCGGCAAGCCCCTACAGCACACCTCAAAGTTTATCAACCAATGCAGAGTCGTTGTTAGAGACAACGTCCCGATCACCGTCCAGGAATGGAAGGAGCCAAAGAAGGCACGTCTTGGTTTCAGTTTTGTCGACAAGAGAACGAAAAAGGATTGCTGGAGAAAGCTTATGGAACATTTCATTCTACCTCCGGAATACAACAAAGTCGATGAATTCGGTAACGAGGTTCCGGGTGGACGTGAGAGGAGGAGGCTAGTTAAAGAGTTCGCTCCTCAGAAGATGGGCGAAGCATTCCGGAACTTCAAGAAAAATTTAACCCGTGACTATGTCAACAAGGGCAAGACTCCGGATTTCAATGGACAACATGAGAAACTGAAAGATGATTGGCCAGAATTTGTGAGGCAAAAGCAATCGGAGCATTTCAAGGAAATATCGAAAAAAATAAGGATAATGCGAGTAAGAAAAAGTTCCATCATATTATGGGGCCAGGAGGATACCGCCTTTCGGAGCCTAGGTGGCAGAAGATGGAGGACCTGAGGGTGCGAGGAATCCCTCTAGGTACAGAGGGATGGGACCCAAGGGCCAAAAGCTGGTGGTACGGGCATGGGGGATCGCTAGACCCGGAGACAGGGGTGTGTGTTCACCGGAAGAAAAAGTTTGCTCCCACCCAAGCCCTTATTGACGCAATGACCCAAGTTCAAGAGGGCTTGATCAAGTTCAACAGAGAAAGACACCCTGACAACAGCCCTCGGGAATGATGAACACGGAGGACGTGTACGAGGCAAAGGCAAAGTTCCGTGGAAAGTAGGGTTTTCCCAGGACAATGACCCGTACTGTTACAGAAGCCGTAAGAGAAAGACGGACCGGGATGCAGATCTTATGGCGAAGTTTGCATCGGAACTCCATGAGTTGAAGCAGACCGTGCATGAACTAGTAAAAGAAAAATCGGCTGCAGGGCCGCATGAAGATCATGAAGCGGATCGCGGAAGCCAGCAGCGGAGAAGCAGCATGGCTTCCACGGATGCCCCGCCTGGTGCTAGTGCACCGATGATCGAGATTCGTGCACCGGAGCCTCACTACCCCGTGGATGATGTAAAGGAGATGAAAGAATGTGATCTGCATTATCCCGTGGAGAACGTTTCCACGAAGGTAGCTAGCGGCAGTGCTTTACCCTGTACACCTGGAGCACTCCACCACAACAACCCCATTGCATATGGCTATGCTCGTGTCACGGTGGAAGACATAGTCCAAGGGTTTGAGGACCTGGAGATTGACAAAGCTACACCCGAAGGGGAGAGAAGACTTGGAGATGTCAAGCGCCAGATCATTCTATGGAAAAAGAAGTACATAGTGTTTCCAGGCGAGGCGCCAAGGCTAACAAGTCCACCCCCCTCCGATGGTGGTGGTGGTGGTGGTGGCGGTGGTGGTGGTGGCGGTGGTGGTGGTCGTGTTGGTTCACCTACACCTCCTTCACGCCATTCGACACCGTCCCCCGATCCACAACCTCCGGCGGGTACGACGCCCCCCAATCCTCCTCCGGCGGGTACGACGCCCCCCAATCCACCTCCGGCGAAGAAGCAGAAGCAGGCGGACAGCAAGGAAACCCGCTCCTGGACTATTAACCCGGACCCTTATGTACCTAAGACCACAAGGGTACCGGAGCCATCACTGAAGCCTCTCCTCCCAAGGCCTTGGGAACTTAGTGAAGCTGAAACCAAATTGGCCGCGTCTGCTCATTATGAGAAATGGAAGGCGGATATGAAGGCGATAAAAGAGCCTGAGCCCAAGCAAGTATTCACTGAGAAGCAAAAGAAGTGGGCTAAGGATTTTTTGACGACACCGTCCCAAGCCGAGCTGAATATGCCTGACGACTATGGACATGAACTTCATAGGCAAGCAAAAATATTGAAGGAGGAGAAAGAAGAAAGTAAAAAAAGCGGGAAACAAGTTGACCAGCTCGGGATGCAGAATAAACAATCGATCCCCCCGCTCATAGTGAAAGCCGGTCCGGAAGAGGACCCCGAGATCATAGCAGCTGCGGCAGCACTTGGATTGACTGTAGCGAGTGCCATGAAACAAGCGTCCGAGATGGGTTTGACTCTTCGTGCCTTCTTAGGCCTTGAGGATGCGCCAATATGTGAGATAGCATTACAATATGTGCGGAATGGGCCTCTCGTCGAGCCTGCGCGGGAAAAGAGTCTACCACCACAAATGCGAAATCTGCTACGTTGGTACAAGCAATTCATAACATGGGCCGACAAAGAATATGTTTATGCGGATGTTACAGTGGAGCATCACACCAAACGGTACTCTGTACAAGTTCATATGAGTGAATTGTTCCAGCTGTTCAATCTGCGCGACCTCGACAAATCTATGCTGAGTTGCTACGTTCTGTAAGTGATTTATTTCTACCTCATCTCGTTCTTCATTGCCTGCACTATATATATATATATATATATATATATATATATATATATATATATTGTCCTAACTATATTGTTGCGTACGCTATTATGCAGATTGAAGATTTGGGAATGCAAAATAAGAAACATCCATGATGTTGGGTTCATTGACCCACATATCGTTAATGGACATGTGTTACAAAATCACCCCGAAGACGTGGAGAAAGACTTGTACAAGTTTCTTAGAAAGCATCAACTCAAAAGTCATATTCTATTTCCTTACCATTTTGGGTGAGTGTTTCTCTCTTGTGCCCATTCTCTTTTGTTTACTCCATGCATGGTATGTCTAATCGATGAGTTATGCATGACTGTGCATGTAACGTGTCCGCAGGTTCCACTGGATTCTGCTAAATATTGAACTTCACACCTCCAGAGTTCTAATCATGGACTCTATGGAATCGGATCCAAAGCGTTGGCCCGACATGAGAAAAATGCTGCAAAAGTAATTATTTTCAATCATTTGAGCTCTATATCGATCGGTCTCTTTCGTTCATTTCCTAATATCAAGTAACTAATAACTCCCTTGTTCATTTAATTTTCTTTGCCCTGTAGGGTTTGGAGACGGTTCTCAGAAGAAATTGTCGGTGAATTCAAACATGATCTAGATTTTAGAAGGTTAGTTAATGTGGATAAGCAGCCACCGGGGACCAATCTATGTGGATACTATGTTTGTGAGAACATCCGGAGACACACCTCTGAGCGGAAGGCATCGGATAGCGTGCGCAAGGCGACGGATAACTTGCGGAGGAGGCTTAGTCCAGAAGCTCGCTTCCGACCAATTCAAGATGAATTAGCAGGATTTTTCATGAGGGAAGTCATCAATCCTAAAGGAGAACACTATACCGAGGACGAAGAAATTTATATGCATACCCGAGATTGAAACTTGTTCGAAGTTGTATATGGTCATCCATCCTAATTGTGTATGGAAACTTGTTCGAAGTTGTATATGGTCACCCGAGATTGAATATATATTATATATTCCTCTTGAATTCTTCTTGTTTGAAATTTCATATGCATATATATAGTAGCGTAGAATATGTGTACTGAAACTTCATCAAAATTAAAATAAAACACAAAATAAAATATAAAAGAAATAAAACACTACAAATTAGAAAAAAATAGGTTTAGGGGGGCTAAAACCCTAAACCTGCGGAGGAGGCCTTTAGTTCCGGTTAGCCACGAGAACCGGGACTAAAGGTCCTCCGCCCCGACGGACCCCTGGCGCCCACGTGGACGGGCCTTTAGTCCTGGTTAGCCACGAGAACCGGGACTAAAGCCTTTAGTCGCGGTTCGTAAGAGGCGCGACTAAAGGGGAGGTCTTTAGTCGCGCATATTTAGTCCCGGTTGCACAGCCGGGACTAAAGGCCTTTACGAACCGGGACTAAAGGCCCATTTTCTACCAGTGGGTGCTCACGCTCGTCGTCTTCATCTTGGCGTATTTTGGCTTCGTGTTGTCCCATTCCAAAGTTTGGGAGGTGTCGTGGGAGGAACGGCGGCGTTGCCGGCGGGTGGCGAGGCATGGCGGCCGTGACCCGGAGGAGCTGATGCGGAAGCTCGGGGCGCTCCGAGAGCAGGGCAAGATCTCAGATGAAACGGCGCAGAGGTGCCGCGACCTGTTCGGAGGGGACCGGGTCTGCAACGAGCTGGCCACCACACTCTCAAGCTACTTGGGACGTGGGAGGGTGACACCGCTCGTCGTGCAACGCCGCCCGGCTGGCGGCTTGAACGTAGTACTGTCTATGCACCGATGTACGCAGAAATACGAGCATCGACTCTCTCTCTTTCTCTCTCTCTCGGCAATCGTCATCTCCTAAACATGAGATAAGATCACAACTAAACAACCATAGTTTCATATACTAATTTTAATATAAAGTTGTACTAAAGTTGAAACACTTGTTTTGGAACGAAGAAAGTATTATTCTCATAATATAGTACTCCCTCCGTAAACTAATATAAGAGCGTTTAGAATACTAAAGTAGTTGATCTAAACGCTCTTATATTAGTTTACAGAGGGAATACTTGTTAGTTCACACACATAATTATCTACTCCCTCGTAAGACGTTTTTGCAGTAAATAAAAGTTCAAAAGACAGGCAAAACCACAATGTAACAACGACAGTGTTATTTAAAAAAAAATTGCGGGGAAAGTAACAATGACTGTTATTAGAGAGAACAGCCTAGGGTGCTGGAGCATCTCTTTCGAAGACTAGTGTTATCCCCATCCTTGCCCGCATCTTCATACGCACACACGCCACACTATAAGCAACTTCAAGTGCTTCGCATGAATGGAGTTAGTGCGTAAAGAACTTACACGATATCCTATAGTCAGGGCCGGTCCATACATATTCGGGGCCCTGGGGCGAGACGAGAAAATGGGGCCCTTGTGTACAGATAAAAATTCAGAATATATTATATTTTCAAAGCAATTTAGTAAGGTATTATAGATACTAGCATAGATTGATGGTCTTTGAACTAAAACCACAAGGGAGGTGAAAAAAAAACACATTCACATCTTGTTGTTTCTCCTAACACTTCTGGAAGAAAAGTCGTCAATAACCACATCAGTATTTATTTCATCCAACTTTTCTTTCTCGATGCATAAAGTAGCAAGAATATACTGTTTTTGTTTCACTTTCTTTTCTCAATGATAAACATTTTTAGAAGACATATCACCAAACAATTGCAGAAAAACAGTCAATACAAGGAACAAAAGCACCTGAATATGGCTTGATGTCGAATTGTCGATGTAGCTTCCCAGATCTGCAAGGCCGCAACACTCATTCCCCGTCTTCCCTTCTCATCCCTCGATCCAATGAAGCTTTTTTTTGCGCATGGATCCAATGAAGCTTTGAAGAACAGGCCAATAGAGTAAGAACTAGGAAGAGAAGAATTGGAGATGTCAGAGGCGGAGTGCCGGGCTATTTAACAGTGAATCAAAAGAGTACTTGACTAGGGGAAGGAGGTAGATGTACCATCTCTGATGCGGTGATGCCTCAAGCGTCTACTTGATGGGGAACGTTGAGGATGCAAAGAGAGATGATTGCGGAAAGGAATAGCATCATTGGTCTCCATTAATGGATGCACGGAGCGGCGCTGTTCTCCGGGATTGGAGAATTTGGGGGAGGAGCCGAGGAGGCGAGGAAACCGGAGACGAGACCGGAGGAGATTGATGGAGCGCTGCAGCAGCGTAGCGAACTAGCTATCGATTCTTTCAGTCCGTGAGTGCTAGCATGGTGGGCTTGAACCTTATTGTATATTATACTACTACCTGGGCCGGGGCCCCTACCTCCCAGGGGCCCAGGGCGGTCGCCCCGTTGCGCCGCCCTATGGGCCGGCCCTGCCTATATATAGTTTCCTTTGTCGTGGTCGAACAATCAACATTCAAATGTTTGCATTTCACACTAGTAGAAAACAGGGCTTTGGTTCGGCCAGAAAAGAGCATTAATCCCGGTTGCATTACGAACCGGGACTAATGTGAGCATTAGTCCTGGTTCGAGCGGCTAGGGCACCGTACAGGCATTAGTTCCGGTTCAAATGGGACCTTTAGTCCCGGTTGGTGCCACGAACCGGGACTAAAGGGTGTGATGCCCATTAGTACCGGTTCGTGGCACCAACCGGTACTAAAGGTTAGACCTTTAGTCCCGGTTCGAGCCACCAACCGGTACTAATGGGGTTTGAGGCATTAGTACCGGTTCATGGCACGAAAC
>NC_057808.1:555644300-555662745 GCF_018294505.1 Triticum aestivum | reverse complement strand
GTTTTGTAAAAAGCAAAAGAAAATGATAAAAACTTCAAAAATTAAAATCCTTCCAGATGTAGTTATGTTACTACATGTACTAGTTAGGAAAATTTAAAAACTTAAATTTGGACATGTTTTGCAAAAAGTGTAGGGAAAATGTAAAACGGCTATAACTTTTGCATACGATGTCAGAAAAAAACGTATAATATATCAAAATGTTCAGCACGAAAATCCGCATCCGATTTTGACCGCCTACGGCCTGTTTGCAAATTTTTAGAATCCTCAAATTCTAAAAGAAAAAAAGTTATGCTCAAATTTCTGTTTTTTTTGTTAAATCTGGTCAAACTATGGACAACTACTTATTCAAGAAGTATTAGTGTTACTAAATAATTATTCAAGAATATTAGTGTTACTAAATAATTACTAAATCAGGCTGTTAAAATCATCAATACATTTATGTCTTTTTTACCTAAATCCGTTGGACAAGATATATGCGAATTTGAACCCTGGCCATTTTGTCCGAAACCATCTGGATTTGGTCTCTTTCCTAGAAATAGTTTTGACTATGATATGGTTGTTCCACATAAACTGGTATGTAAATAAAAAAACAGACAAAATAAACTATCTAGACACTTACTAAACCTAATTTGAATCAAAAACTTATAATATATAAATATTTCAGAAAGACAATGGACTAGGCTATTTTAATAATGGAGATGTCTTTTCATCGATCGCTTCAAATCAATTCAAGGTATGCTATGGATGATATACTCCCACATTCTGAACTATAACCCATATAAGTAAAGTTTGCCTTCAATTCAACTTTATATAGTTTGACCAAATTTATAGGAAGGAAATCATTTTTATGAAACCAAATTGATGCTATATGAGAATAATTTTCATGCTGAATCAGATGATATTGATTTGATTCTTCAGTCAATGATATTTCCATCTATAAAACTTGGTTAACATATAAAAGTTTGACTAAAGACAAAATTTGTATGTCTAATATTTTAGAACGGAATTCCTTCCACTTCAGTGATATTGCTTGCTGAAAACGGAATTCCTTCCACTTAAGTAACATTGTTTGCAGAAAATCAGCAGCATGCGATCTCTAGCATTGTGCACAATTTCTTTGGGTTACTTGGTCAATTCCTGGATACGACAGGTATGCACAACTCAACCCCTCATCATGTGATAAGCTCGCAGGATTTCAACCACCAGCTAAAACACCGAAATAAAAAACAACCGTACACATGACACAATGACATACATGGAAAATCTCCTCTAATTGAAAGGAATAAGAACCATGGGACCAACTAGTATGCTCCAACTTCCGTAATAGATGGTGATGGATAAAAGAGTCTTATCTAGAAACTCTAGTGACAAACATTGAC
Source organism: Triticum aestivum (assembly GCF_018294505.1). Classification (NCBI taxonomy): domain Eukaryota; kingdom Viridiplantae; phylum Streptophyta; class Magnoliopsida; order Poales; family Poaceae; genus Triticum; species Triticum aestivum. The sequence goes on along the minus strand of NC_057808.1, from coordinate 555,661,366 downwards.
AAGATAACTATAATATAGTTACAACACTTTAATACGGTTGAACAAAGTGACTGCAATTTGTTCATTTCGATATTTAGGTAACTTATCTCAAACACAAACTCATATTGTGTGAAACTGGACAAACTTATACATAAACGGTCCCCAATATTTTCTCCAAATTTTTAGCTCGTCCAGACAACATCAAGCCCCTCTATCTGATAGTATGCCAAGACTATGCACCCCTAATTCACCATAGACATAGAACATAATTGACCACTCTAAGAAAGAGTCTACAATAAATGTGTACTCGTAAGCTTGTTAACAAAGTTGATGAACTCCACCTCAAATCAACGACCCACTAACTAAATCATTAGTCCAACAACTCAAATCAGAAATACACAAAATATAGGGCAAAACTACTTTTATAATTTTCCTAAGCCAGTGTATCCTAGCAATACAGGGAGCGATAGTACTTATAATGGAACTAGTAAAATTTGGTGTCAATATAACACCAGTAGCCCTTTGAACACATGCTCTATGGAGATCGCGCATGACACCGTGATCATGACAGATTCACCCTTCTTCCTCCTTGTCTTCGGAAGGACCCCTTTTGTTGTGATCTCCTTTATTGCACTTGCTCAACCACTTCCCTCCATTCTCCCAACCCATCAAATTATTGTGTCCTTCCTAAAAAGAAACAAGCCTAGGGTTTTACTGCTTCTCCATCACACGAAGCAATCTCCATCATCTTGATGGCAGTCAATGGATTACATGGCGATCTCAGCGTGGGCTCTCATAAGCTAATCTGTTTCTTCATGTGGGGCGACTTTGGTCCAACACTATCAAGATCCAAGTAACCACATCACAAACACCCACATAGGGACTTCATTTTTATGACCCCTAAGGTACCTAACCCCACATTTTAAAGTGAATTTCAGCTCATTAGTTTTTGCAATGTGATTATCAAAATGCTTTCCAAGTTGCAAGCTAACAAGTTAAGAAATAATTTACCTGAGATCATTTTAGAAAGAGCCCTTTGTTACAAGGCGTCTCATACCTTGATAATATATTGCCAGGAAATTTTAGTGCATTCATTTTAACAAAGAGTGTGCCAAGTAAGATTATGTCGGGATTGGTCTTTAATAACCTACGCCATCTCTAATTATAGAGTGAAAACCGTCAAGTGGTGTGCGAACTCATATAGAGTATTTAACAAAGTTGATGAACTCCGCCTCAAATCAAAGTCCCACTAACTAAATCATTAGTCCAACCGCTCAAATTAGAAATACACAAAATATAAGGCGAACCTATTTTTATAGTTTTCCAAAGCCGGTGTATCCTAGCAATACAGGGAGCGATAGTAATCATAATGGAACTAGTAAAATTTGGCGTCAATCTAACACCATTAGCCCTTTGAACACGTGCTCTATGGAGATCGCGCATGACACCGTGATCAGGACAGGTTCACCCTTCTTCCTCCTTGTCTTCGGAAGGACCCCTTTTGTTGTGATCTCCTTTACTGCACTTGCTCAACCACTTCCCTCCATTCTCCCAACCCATCGAATTATTGTGTCCTTCCTAATAAGAAAGAATCCTAGGGTTTTACTGCTTCTCCATCACACGAAGATCCCATCATCTTGATGGCAGTCAATAGTTTACATGAAGATTCTAGCATGGGCAATCATAGGCAAATTTGTTTCTTCGTGTGGGGCGACTTTGGTCCAACACTATCTAGATCCAAGTAACCTCATCACAAACACCCACATAGGGACTTCATTTTTATGACCCCTGAGTTACCTAACCCCACATTTTAAAGTGAATTTCAGCTCATTAGTTTATGCAATGTGATTGTCAAAATGCTTTCCAAGGTGCAAGCTAACAAGTTAAGATTTTTTTTACCTGAGATCATTTTAGAAAGATCCCTTTGTTACAAGCGTCTCATAACTTGATAATATATTGCTAGGAAATTTTAGTGCATTCATTTAAACAAAGAGGCTGACAAGTAAGATTATGTCAAGATCGGGCTTTAATAACCTATGTCATCTCTAATTATAGAGTGAAAACCATCAAGTGGTGTGCGAACTCATATATAGTATTTAACAAAGTTGATGAACTCCGCCTCAAATCAACGACCCACTAACTAAATCATTAGTCCAACCGCTCGAATCAGAAATACACAAAATATAAGGCAAAACTATTTTTATAATTTTCCTAAGCCAGTGTATCCTAGCAATACAGGGAGCGATAGTAATCATAATGGAACTAGTAAAATTTGGCGTCAATCTAACACCATTAGCCCTTTGAACACATGCCCTATGGAGATCGCGCATGACACCGTGATAATGAAAGATTCGCCCTTCTTCCTCCTTGTCTTCGGAAGGACCCCTTTTGTTGTGATCTCCTTTACTGCACTTACTCAACCACTTCCATCCATTCTCCCAACCCATCGAATTATTGTGTCCTTCCTAATAAGAAAGAAGCCTAGGGTTTTACTGCTTCTCCATCACACGAAGCAATCTCCATCATCTGGATGACAGTCATTGGTTTACATGGAGATGTCAGCATGGGTTCTCATAGGCTAATATGTTTCTTCGTGTGCGGCGACTTTGGTCCAACACTATCAAGATCCAAGTAATCACATCACAAACACCCACATAGGGACTGCATTTTTATGACCCCTAAGGTAGCTAACCCCACATTTTAAAGTGAATTTCAGCTCATTAGTTTGTGCAATGTGATTGTCAAAATGCTTTCCAAGGTGCAAGCTAACAAGTTAAGATATATTTTACCTGAGATCATTTTAGAAAGATCCTTTTGTTACAAAGCGTCTCATAACTTGATAATATATTGCTAGGAAATTTTAGTGCATTCATTTTAACAAAGAGGCTGCCAAGTAAGATTATGTCGAGATCGGGCTTTAGTAACCTATGTCATCTGTCATTATAGAGTGAAAACCGTCAAGTGGTGTGCGAACTCATATAGAGTATTTAACAAAGTTGATGAACTCCGCCTCAAATCAACGACCCACTAACTAAATCATTAGTCCAACCGCTCGAATCAGAAATACACAAAATATAAGGCAAAACTATTTTTAAATTTTTCCTAAGCCAGTGTATCCTAGCAATACAGGGAGCGATTGTAATCATAATAGAAATAGTAAAATTTGGTGTCAATCTAACACCATTATCCCTTTGAACACATGCTCTATGGAGATCGCGCATGACATCGTGATCATGACAGATTCACCCTTCTTCCTCCTTGTCTTCGGAAGGACCCCTTTTGTTGTGATCTCCTTTACTGCACTTGCTCAACCACTTCCCTCCATTCTCTGATCCCAGCGAATTATTGTGTCCTTCCTAATGATGAAGAAGCCTAGGGTTTTACTGCTTCTCCATCACACGAAGCAATCTCCATCATCTTGATGGCAGTCAATAGATTACATGGAGATGTCAGCATGGCCTCTCATAGGCTAATCTGTTTCTTCGTGTGGGGCGACTTTGGTCCAACACTATCAAGATCCAAGTAACCACATCACAAACACCCACATAGGGACTTCATTTTTATCACCCCTAAGGTACCTAACCCCACATTTTAAAGTGAATTTCAGCTCGTTAGTTTGTGCAATGTGATTGTCAAAATGCTTTCGAAGGTGCAAGCTAACAAGTTAAGAAATATTTTACCTGAGATCATTATAGAAAGAGCCCTTTGTTACAAGGCGTCTCATAACTTGATAATATATTGCTAGGAAATTTTAGTGCATTCATTTTAACAAAGAGGCTGTCAAGTAAGATTATGTCGAGATTGGGCTTTAATAACCTACATCATCTCTAATTATAGAGTGAAAACCGTCAAGTGGTGTGCGAACTCATATAGAGTATTTAAGAAAGTTGATGAACTCCACCTCAAATCAATGACCCACTAACTAAATCATTAGTCCAACCGCTCAAATAAAAAATACACAAAATATAAGGCAAAACTATTTTTTATAATTTTCCCAAGCTAGTGTATCCTAGCAAGGAAATTGGTGGTTGTGTTGGATAACGCAAGGAAGGAAATCATCTCCGGTTGGAAAAGTCGTGAGGATCCAGCGGCACATCACGTTGGACATGTGTCGTACAAGCGAGGTAGTGGACGAGAGCCAAAAAATCAGTCGGCTGATAGGAATGATTTCCCATTAAATAAACATTCCATGTAGTAAACTTTGCATGAATCCAACCTTTCAAAAAAAACTTTGCATGAATCCAAAAATGCATAGATTGCCATGCTTTGCCAACGAACGTCAGATTTTTAACATTCCCATAAAACTATTATGTATATTTTAGAAAATAAACAAGTTTTTTTTATATTGTGTGTTTCAATGTGACAACAAAGCATATGTATAGATATATCAAACCAATGAAAGCATAGTTAAGCTATGCAAACTCAATTGTCAAGCATGAGATGCATGTGGTTTTTGAGAATGAAAAACCATAATGTTTCCCCCATGGTTCTCCTTTCCAATGACCGCCGCATATATAGTTTGATATGTTCTCCATGAGGGTTTTCCTTTCCCCCTCAAACCCCCAACATAGATGTTCAACTTAATTTTTTTAAATTTCATTATGTTTATCATGGTATCCCACTTCTTCTATATAGGTTATTTCAAGTAGCCAATCTAGGTCTTACACGAATGGGTTATATCTCACAATGGAGATGGTTTTGCATCGTCATCTTGTTGAAGGTGTTGCTCCGATTTTCTCAGACTTGTTCTTCCGGGTGGAAAACTACAATCTGGCCTTTGGTGGATGGATCCGGTTACCACAATGCTTGACCTTCATTCCTTTCCTAAAGGCATTGGTATCAAAGAACCTTGTTATCCTTGTGGTGTCAAGAGATGGTTGGTGTGGATATGGTCATTGTTGTAGTTTGTCCATCATTGTTTTGATAGTTTTGGTTTTCTCTTTTCCTATTTAGGCATAACTGTGGTCTTTTATGAATTTTTCTTGTCGGTGTTTTGTGTGTGTATGCATGCTAACTATGCAGAGGCCGCATGTGTGCTCATTGTGTGTTCTATCCACTTGATGCTTCATTTTGAGTCAAGAAAATTTATCCTTTGTCGAAAAAGCCAATCTTCTCAAAAGATTATAAGGTCACTTTAACACCGAGGCAACAACCAATTGTCGGATATTGTTCTTTTGCAAAACCAGACATTGATTAATTGCACATCACTAATAAAGGGCACAAGCATTCTTGCCCTGCCATAGAAATCTTATGTCGATCAAGCTAAGATAATATCTGATCGACACTTGCTATCCGAATGAATGGCGAGGGAAACCCTAGCCACCGGATGCGTCACTCCTTCGGGTGACATGAGCTGAACTTGGCTGCCATCAATCCGTCTCCCCTCCTTCATGCGGCGTTATGTGATGGTGATGTGGCATTTTCAACAAGTTCTCTTGTCATGGGACACAAACGTTGTTGTATGAGTTTTCTAAAATTGGGTAATGTTGATTAAAAGCTTGTACATAAAAAAATAAGATAACATGCATATTGATGGTGGCAAGTTAACCTATTGTCTCTTGTAGAAAGGTTTATTTCCTCGAAACTTGTTTCAGTAGTGTTCTCAGATTTATGATGTCCTTCTCTGGAGTGCCTAAAGGGTTTATGAAACATATGGATTTGTTTTGTGCCCACTTGCGAGAGAGTGAGAGAGCGAGAGATAGATAGATAGATAGATAGATAGATAGAGAGAGAGAGAGAGAAATAAATATCATTAGGATTTTTAAGGTGACTTAAATTTTAATATGTTGTCTCATGTAAAGTAACTTTGGAAACTTGAGAATGAAGAAGGGAGCGTCATGATATTGTTCAAGTCATGTACCTGAAGAGAGGGAGATTGTTTCAAAGTAATCATACCAGGCATGGACACTCCCATTTCTAGACAGATCTTGTAGTTTTATTTTTCTAATTCTATATCGGTTGCACTAGAATAGTTGGTGGTGGTCATAAGACTAGGTTTTAAGAAGGTATATTTTTTAGTCTATTTAGGAAGATGGATGGGTGGGGTATAAACCTCTGCTAGAGAGTAGACTATTGGCTTTTGGGTTCCCTGGAGCCTGAAATTTTAAACAATTCAAACATCACATTTTGAAGTTTCAATTTATTTAAAAAAAATATGTGTACGTAAGGATGCTGGCTACAAGTGCGTAAATACTCATGACGAAATACATTCTTATGTGAGCTACATAAAAAATCATGTCCTTTTATAGTGAATAGTACATTTGCTAAAAAAATACATGATTTTGTTTTTTTGTGTAACTCACATCATAATGTGTTTCGTCATGAAACTTTTCACACTTTTGGAGTACATCCCAATGTACATTTGCATTTTTTTAGAATTTTTCGAAATTTTAAAAGTTGAGTTTTGAATTTTTATAAAAGGAGCTCCATTAACAATTTCAATCTGTAATTTGAGTTTTGAATTTTTCAAATTTCGAGATCCATGCAGCTCGAGCCCCATAAGCAATTTTGAGCTGAAACTTTTCCACATTTACAGAATTTGTGTTTTAGCCAATCTGGAAGGTCCTCGGAATTTTAATTATATTTGGTTTTGGTGATGTGTAAGAAATGAGACTCTTCATATGTGACATGATCGATGGATATGTTTAGAAAGAGGAACCTTACGAAATCAGGTGGAATTTAATAAAAAATGGATTTTTATATGTCAACATTATGTACACTTATCTTATCAGTAAGATGTCTTATCCTTACATGTTGATCTCGAGGATTAAAATGCCTCGTAGATTAAGGACCCTAACATCTGGTGATTGCTCGACAGGGAGGTGGTCCTATCGAACGATTTTGTTCGCCAAGGGATCCCTGATGGAGCGAAGATTTCTCCCCTTCCTCGATCGTTCGGCAGGGGAGGGCCAATACGAACCCCAATAGGCTCATATATAGGCCCAGTTAATTGTTTTTTTAAGATGCCATGAAAAAAATGCATATTTTCTTATGAAGACAGAGAAAACATAAATTTATAATTGCCATGGTATACAAATTGGCATGCTACTTTATAAAACTGCCATTTCTCTAGTTTATAAATTTACAATGTTATAACTAAAAAATTGTCACGTGATCTACAAAAAACAAAATTTCTAAGAAAAATTCTGGAGATGTTTCACTGTGCAACAAATGCCATGTTTTGGAGAACACTTTTTATTTATTAAAAAGCCATGCAATAAATTTAATTTAATTGGTCCACCGTGCAAAATTCATAAAAAATGCCATGCCAATGATTTTTTAAATGTCATGCGAATAAAAATTAAAATACTCGTAATAATAAAAATGATATCCTCTTAATAATAAAAATTTGATGTTCACAATAATAAAAATGCCATGCTCAGAAATAATAAAACTATCATCCTGTTAATAATAAAACTGTCATCTTCCTAACAATAAATCTTCCATGTTATTAATAATAAAAATGCCAAGTCTCTTAATAATGAAATAATGAAATTTCCATGTGAGAAAGTAAAAAAAAAAGTCCTAAATTGCCATGAATAAGTGATAAATTTTTCCAAAGCCTGCCAAAGGGGCATTACAAAAAAACCTAAAAATTGCCATGTTTTGGAAGACAAAAAATGCCATGGTCTAATAAAGAACTTGCCATGCTACCTATAGTATATAATTAAAATGCACATGGAAAGTTAAAAAAAACTCCATAAAATATAGGGGCCTTTTCTTTCAAAAATATATTTTTTGGGGGGATTTTTGGAATCCTTTCAAATGGAAAAATTTTCCCTCTCTAAAAATAGGGATTTTTTCTTTCAAAAATATATTTTTTGGCGGATATTTGGAATTCTTTTCAAATGGAAAATAGAATTTCAGACAAATTTAGCTTTTAAGCACATATTTGTGAATTTAAACACAAGTGTTCACAAACCCCGCTTTAGACGAGTGGTAAGTTCCCTAATCCCCCTACGCTGGAGGTCGTGAGTTTGAATCCCTCGTCCTGCAGCTTGGTCTTGCATTTTAGGAGGGAAAAAGAAAAGACAAGTTTGCCATGAGACGAGAAACTAACGAACGACTCATCTACGTGCAACTGCGGGGAAGGTATTCGCCGGGGTTGGCCTCCTGGTTGATGCTCGCCAAATATTATCCGAAGATTAAATCTTTTGTTTGGTCGTTGGTGAAGAATAGGGTTTTCACAAAAGACAAGTATCCCTCCAAGGGAGCAAAAGCTGTGTGAATTTTGTGGGGATTAAGAAAGTCTTAATCACCTTACTTTGTACACCTGAGATGAAACCTTGTTGGATTTATATTGGAACTGGATACACCTGATAACAACAGACTGATACTGAAATTATCATTACCCTCTCATGCTGCTTTGGCGAATTATTTGAATGGCAAGCAGGTGGAGTAATTTGCGAGCTACAGAAAGAGTTTATGTTGCCACGTGGACAAATCGGAAAGTCTAGCTAGTAGGAGATTTCTCCTCCTCGAGCCGGTGGTTGGCGTTCAAGCCAGAGTCCGGCCGCCATCTCCTCGATCCTCAAGGTGAGGGTCGGCAGCCGGCATCACCCACCCGAAGTGGTTGGCCAGCTTCGCCACCAGCTCGCGGGAGACCGGCTCCGCCCCGAACAGATCGCGGCACTTGCGGAGCGTCTCCTCCGAGATTCCTCCATGCCGCCGAAGGTCCTCCAGCCCGCGCATGAGCTCCTCTGGGTCGCGCTCCCGCCGGCGGCGCAACTGGCGCCAGTGATGCGACGGCGACAAGGTCTCGTGGCACAACATCCAGCCCGCCAGGCCCAATATTAAGGCGATGCCCAGCATGAAACCGTAGAACACGACGTGACCGGCGACGATGTCGACCACCACACGGAAACACGTGGCGACGACGCCCGCGTTCCATGCCCACTTGAACATCCAGTAGACGAGTTGGGCCTCGGGGTCGCCTTCGGTTGTGTCGGCGAGGCGGACGGCGTCGCAGAGGTAGGTGTGGGCACCGGTGTCTAGGACGACGGCCTCGGCCGGCCGTGGGCGCAGGCAGAGCCAGCGTACACGGCGTCGCCAGGGTTCTTGGTGGCCGGGAGACGGTGCCTGGTGAGCGCGGACTGGTCGATCTTCACCACCTGCGGCGTCAGCAGCCGCGCGTCTGCCGGGACGGCGTCGCCGGGCCTGATGCGCATGACATCCCCCGGCACGAGCACCGCCGCGTCCAGCTCCGACCACACGCCGCCCCTCAGCAGCCTGCAGGTCCGCGGGGGCGGTGCGACGCGGGCCACGAGTGCGGCCGCGGTGGCGTTGCCGGCGATGTAACCTTCGACAAGGTCAACGGCCAAGTCGGCGGCGACCAGAGAGACGGTGCTGACTATGAAGGCGCCGTCCCCGCACCAGCCTCCCCTGGCGAGGCCGACGGCCATGGCGACCGCCGCGGCGGCCTCCACCACCAGGGGCAGGAACGCGAGGATCTTGGTCGTCCTGCTCTCTTTATTTGCGTCCAGGAGCACATTGCCTCCCAATCCCAACAACTCGAGGCGGTGACCGGCCTCGGCGGCGGCAGTCCGCCCCCACGGCGAGGTCTTGAGCCCAACCTCCGTGGGGTCCTTCCTCCCCACCTCCAGGTCCACGCTGCCATCGTCGTCAGCTCTTCCCCGTCGCCCGCTGCTCCCGGGAGCGGGACGGCTCGGCGTCGGCGTGCTCCAAGTGCGCCTTCCCTCGTGGTTGGCCATGGCGGCGGCTGGAGGTAATCAGTTACTTGGATCCGATTGCGCAAGGAGAAACAAAGACGAGGCAAAACTGTTTCCTAAATTACTGCAGTTATTTACCTTGAAGGAAAGTGTGTTTTCGTGCATGATTATTTTGACTGATCCTGATTTTCTGGATGTGTCAGATAGTTTTTCGAGATGCCTTTTTTACTCTAGTTCTAAATCACTTATCTTTCGTATTTACCTCACTTTTCTTTTACATATGAATCGAATGAATATTTTTCAGCCGTAGTACAGGAGTTGATATGAAGGCTGAGGTATGCTCTTCTCTAAGAGCATCTCCAACAGGCGTTTTTTTCCGACACCGAAATAGCGTTTTAGCGTGCCGCTATAGTGATTCAGCAGGCGCTGTAAAATCCAGCGCGTGTGACCAAGCGGTGCTTGGAAAAAGAATTGAAATAACACAAAAAATATGAAACAACACAGTTCAAATTCATAGCATAGTTCAAGCCCCACACCACAAGCTAGTTCATACGATGCAAATAAAACAAGATAAAATGATGCTTAAACTAGATAAAATCGATGCAAATAAAACTAGATAAAACTACTCCTCGTCCTCCTCGGTGGTGTAGTCCGACGACGTAAATGCGTCGACCACGAGGATCTTCCTCGTCTCAGGTCGACGTAGGCCCCAGCTCGCACTGGGCTTTCACCAGTTCCTTTCGCGCACGCTTGTCCGCCCGACGCGCGGCTCGCTCCACCCTCCTCTGCGCCCATAATTCGTTCTTGAGAACGACATCCTGAAGCGATCGCGCCACACGGCCATGGCGTGCTCATCCGCCTTGGCAAGGAGGAGGTGATGCTCCCGCCACCGCAGGATGCGGCGATCCTCCTCGGTGATTAGTCGCGGGGGAGGCGCGAGTTCCTGCACCTGCTCGCGCGCCCGCACGTCAGAGAAGTTCATCGGTGCCCATGGCCTCCCGAGGCGCCACGGCGCCGCGTCGTACGCGCGGACGGCCTCATGGGCGGTCTCGAACGTTCCGAGTCCAAGGCGTGTATGGCCGGAGGGGCGGAGGTGGACGCCGCGAAGGCCTGAGCTGCTCCAGGGGGCGGCGGCATGGCTGGGCACCGGAAGAGGCAGGGGGAGAAGGCGCAAGGGCGACGGGACGCTGGAAGAGGCGGGGGAGAAGGTGCGGCGGCGGCGGAGCACCGAAAGAGGCGAGGAAGAAGACGTGGTGGGACGGAAATGGTGGCGGTTGGTGGGCGCCCGCTTGCGGATTTTAACCAGCGCGCGCCAAAACTGTCGCGTGCGCACCGATTTTTTCGCGCGTCTGCTGGAGAGCGCCAAATAGCCTCTCGCGCGCCAAATTGGCGGTTTATCCAGCGCGCGGCTGTTGGAGATGCTCTGAATAATGAAGGCTGAGGTATGCTCTTCTCTAAATATTATGACTGGAGCCTTGAATGACAAATAACTGGGACTGCCGGGTACCCTTGGGGTTGATAAAAGTGAGAGTTTCCAATATCTGATTGACCGGCTACTCCTGAGATTAATTGGCTGGAAGGAAAAGTGCCTATCTACGGGCTTTAAAAAGGTCCTTATAGAGTCAGTTGCGCAAGCAATACTAACTTACAAGATGTTCGTCTTTAAAAGTTCTATTTTTTTGCAAACGAATCACGGATAAGATATCTTGGTTTTGGTGGGGTGATGATGCAACCCATTAGAGGATGCACTGGTTCGCGTGGTGAAAGATGTTCATTCAAAAAAAGTAAGGTGGAGTGGGCTATAGAGATATCAACTGTTTTAACTTGCTTTACTGGTAAAACAAGCTTGGAGACTTATTGGTAATACGGATTCTCTTTGTGCGATGATCGTCAAAGCGAAATATATCAGTGATGGAGATCTCTTGAATGACACCTTGAGGAACAAATCTTAGTATACTTGGCAAAGTATTATGGCCGGTGTTGAAGTCCTAAAGATTGGACACATATGGAGAGTTGGTGATGGGGCACAAATTAAGATTTGGGAGGATGAATGGATTCCACAATCCCCAACCAGAAAGGTAATAACTACTCGTGGTAATCATCTTCTATCACATGTGTGTGATCTCATTGACCCTATGACAGGTGATTGGGATGAAAATGAACAGCTTGTTAGGCAAACATTTTGGCAGGTGGATGCCCATCTTGCAATACCGCTACCATTGCATGATATGACCGATTTTGGTGCTTGGAACATGACTAGAACAGGAGTATCCACAGTGTAGTCTGCTTACCATGGCGTATGGGAGTCTCAGTACGGCAAAAAAATTCAGAATTCAGAGGGGTCCTCTAAACAAAAAGATACTTGGGAATCTGTGTGGAGTTTGCTATGCCCGTGACATACAAGGTGGTCACATCCGCGCAGAGCACCGCAACCCATTGGTTGCGGTAATTGTGGGGGACGACTAGCTCCTTCTGGCTGCCAGTCATGGGTTCCCAAACAACGAGTCTCATGGGACGTGGAGCTGTTTCGTCAAGGAGAACGCGATCATGGCGGCAGTCCCACACATCATAGTCTGAGTTCTCCGTGTACTCGTCGTGGTGGGGAGTGCGTGCGTAAAACTTCGTGGTGGAGACAAATTCTGGGTCTTTTTCTTCGGGCTGAAGCCAAAGTGCCGGGAATAAAGGAAGCCCAGCATGGAAGGATCTCCATGGAACTCACAGTAACGACCGCCGTAGCGAGGGCCGGTGACGAGGCCAAGCTAGAGTTTGCTGCCGAGGGAGGCGCGCACGAGGCACTCGGCCTCGTCTGGCGGGAGACGGGGGAAGACCTTCGCGAGCAGCTTGTCCCGCGGCGATGGTACCGCCGGCGGCGGCGGTGGCATGGTCCGTGGAGGAAGCGAGGGTTTCGATTGGGGAGGTGAAAAGTTTGGACTGGCGTGGACTCTTCGGTCTGTTACCGTGATGTATGTACCTCTGCGTGTACCAGCTCTCTACGTGTAACGTTCTCCTACTCTTTAGGATCTGGAACTGCCACGCAAGCCTCATCTATCATACGGTGTACTGTTTGATTTCCACTCGGTCCTACTTGCTGTTACATAGAGTTTCACCTCGTGAGAAATATATAGTTTCACCTGCTCTGACTTTGAGATGGGTGTATTTTCCCTCTCCTTGAATCAAACATATGAATATCCTCATCTCACTATATGGACATCACAGTCTACTGATATGTCCACACTACATACCAAAAATATGTAATCAACAAATACCTAACAGTTTTGTGGAGCTACTCAATTAGATGAGAACTCTGTAAGATGTTCATGTAGTCATGCACTTATGTCCTGTTATCCTATCACCACTTCCCTTAATTCATATCTCTAGTTTTCAGTTTACATCTTAGAGCATGATTTGTTTGATGCCAAAAATTGACATGACAACATTCGGTAAATGCCAAAATGTTGGATAGTGCTTGGTTAGTTACCAATTTCACTTGCCAACCTCACAAGAAGTTGTCAATTTTTGACAACTTTTGATATTTCCAATTGTTGGCTTGTCAAGTATTGGCAGTGCCCAATGTTGGCATGAAACCAATTAGCCCTTTATACTCTCCGGAAACATTGCTTGCTAAAAAAAGAACAACATTAACATCACATCAGCAATTGCCATGTTGCACCGCCCAAATTTACTAAATTAATTAGGAAATATCAGCGAGCTGACATTCATGAATCATCATCATCTCTTAGGTGATAGAAACCACTAGCTCTAGACATGGCATGATCATCATCTGCTCATCAAAGGTACCTTTTTTGGTAGATGAACTGATAGACTATATCAAAGCTGTGAGATCAAATTTATATATTAAAAAATGGTCAAACAAAGCTACTGTTTGCAGATGCATTTCGAGGCAAATTTAACAACCGTGCACATGGATGAATTGGAGGTTCATTACAAGATAATCCATTCACTCATGCCAATGACATGGGGAAACCATCGAGCTTGTTAACAAAATCCAATAGCAATATGAGAAAACAAGCAACCACCACTGCACCAAAACGGCCACTGAATAGTGACATAATTCATCACGAGACCCCTAGCACATCCATGCTTGTTATCTTTCTTGATGATGAGTGTGGCCTTGTGCCATGCAGCATATTCACCCTTTCTGCAAACAAAGATGTATCAGTCTGATTCAAAAAAATAAATAAATGAAATAATACTACATAAATCATCAATTATGTAAGCATAATTTAAATTGTAACATGTGAGTGTTAATTACGTCGCAAATTTTTTTTGCTCCCACATATTTCAAACATAACATTTGATACGATTAGGCATTCATTGTTTTGTATGGTCCACTAAATGTATATATTATAACTTAAGGGTTGTTCCCAAATGACAAGAGAAAGGACATATAAATATAACCATACCTTGTGGATTGTAGAAACTCATGTACGGAATCAGAGCGTGGATTTTTCTATCATTCCATACCTTCTTCCACCGTAGTGACTCGAGATTAATCTCATAGACGCCAAGGTCAGCGGTCACGAAAATGATATCACTGCGCTCCACGGACCCAACCAGTTTAATAAGATTTATTTGCTCAGTATTTTGAATGGGGGTAATTTCCTTGAGGTCAATGATTCTACACTGAGTCCATTTCGCAATTCCTTCGGAACTCATCTGGCTTGACCACAGGTAAAGGGTAAACCTCTTCAAGTGTGCGAACCCCAAACAACCATCCTCCATCGCCATGAGGATAGCTTTACCTTTACGCACACGCCCCTTTGGTGGAAGACGGGGCTAGAGAGGAGGTCGAGCCATGGCTTGCCTGCGAGTGAGGCGCGCACGAGGCACGCGGGCTCGTCCGGCGGGAGGCGGAGGAAGACCTCCTCGATGAGCTCGTCCGGCAGCGATGGCGGCGGCGGCATGATCGATCGGTGGAGGCGAGGGTTTCGACTTTCGGGAGGGGAATGTGGGAGCGGGATGGAGGAGATTAGACTAGCGAGGGAATCAAGGAGGAGGTAATCACGCGAGGCTGCCGTTTCTATGCGTGCCTGAGCAAGGAATAAAATGAAGTTGTCTAAAAAAAATTAAATAAAATGGAGAAATCAATTTAAGTTCAAAGACGAGCAAATGGTCACTGAAAAGCTGGAACTCTTTAGGTAAACCAAATGGAAAATGGATAATCGGATAAAAACACTTCCAAAGTCAGAAAAAAATATATGTTATTTACGGAATTTATTTCCTCCTCTCATATGCTAATATTAATTACAAAACCTTTGGGATTACTTTGAGGAACTGGTAAAATACATTACTGATATAAGATCATGTTGCAACATCCTTATCTTATAAAAGAATTGAACCACACAAAAAAATCAGGATGTTAAATTTGAATCCAACAAAAATCAGGAAGTTACTATTGCCCATAAGATCAGGCGATTTTAGTCTTCGTATAGTCAAGTTGCAATATTTTCCATAGATCCAACAAAATTTATTGGTCGTGTGATAAATAAAAAGTTGTAATATATCCGACAGACAAATGCCAACTAAATAAGAGTGGATGCACAAAGATATGTGGGAACATGTCCAAGTTGTATAAGTTTAGGCTTAGGATGGAATGTGTTGCTTTTGAAGCGAGCTGGACTCTAAATTGTAGCATTCAAGCACTTATAACTGATGTGGTTCCTCGGTACAAAATAAGTTTGGAGTATTCGTAATAGTTATTTGCTTAATATGAATGTTTTCATATCTGATAGTAATAGATGTAAGAAGCAGAACAATGTTGACGCATTTTACTCAAGCACTTTATTTTTGCCACATATGGCAAGAGTTGCAACTTTTTTTGCACTAGTGGCAGATGAACCCGAACTAACTCGGATTGTGCCTCTCCCTATAGTGGCTTAGTTTTGGTTCCCCTCATCTCCCGGGTGTGGATTTGGTTTTACTCAAGCCTACTAGAGGTCGCACCTCGGTCCATAGACCATACACACGAAACACATGAGACTGACTCATGTATCCAGAACCTGCCTACGTCTATCCCATCCCTCTTCCTGTGCGTGCACCATGAAGTGGGAAATCAGCTAGCAACTCAAACCCCACCTCTTTATGATCCTATAAGGGTGAGCGATTGTGTTCTGGGGAGCGCCCAAGCGCTGCTGATGCCACTTTGTCCAACATGGCCACAAACGTAATTTGCTAACAACGACTACTTCCCCGGCGACGATGACGATTTCCTTGTTGACATGGCTTCCGATGCTGCTGTGAACATCTCTTCTTTCACCATACCATATATATATATATATATATATATATATATATATATATATATATATATATATATATTCTTGTCCCTTATGTTTAAGGATCATGTTTGAACTACCAATACTAGCCTTTGACATCTTGTTTGCCTCTTATGTATCTAATACCATGACTAAGTTAAGTACATTGTTACTTGGTCCAGTAATCATCTCTGTTATGGTTATCATGTTTGTTCTACTATTTTTGGGGCTTAATCTCATAACAAATTGCTCATTTATTTAATGGAGGCTGCAAGGAGAAGTAGCGGAGGAAGCCGTTGACTAAACTAGGATTTGTTTACTGGGTTGGACTAATGTTACATATGACAATTAGTGAATTAGGTGGTTGACCGTCATGCCCTCTCATATGTATTGTTGGACAATAAATTGCAGTATAAAACTGATACATAATCGGGCATTGTCTATTGCTCTCAAAGTTTAATTTAGCTACATTATTCTGCAAGATCGCGGAGGTAATGGCCCTCTTTTTTCCTCCCTTCTGTTCGAACATCAGCATCACACACTGTATCGACAAAACCATTATTCCTTCACCCAATCTCGACCTGGTGAGATGAATACAGTGGATTCCTGACCTTAAGCATGTTTAACTCTCAGTCGTTAATGAGACGCATCACTGGGGCTCACCATTTCATCAAACATAGATTTGTATGTGATTCCACTAACAACCAACAACGACACAAGAAACCAGGCACCACCAAAACATGTACCCACTATTAGGAAAAGGGCTATAGATGGAATGGCCACTAATGACGCACCAGACATGTGGTGCGTCACTACTATATAGCAGTGGCGCACCATGTGCTGGTGCGCCATTAGTGTGACCAGACACACGGTGCGCCACTAGTAACATTTTTTTCCCAAACATACTAATGGCGCATCAGGGCACAGTGCGTTTAGTAATGGCACACCGGCCTCATAGTGCGCCACTACTATATTTTTTTTTTGCAAAACTACTAATGGCGCACCAGTGTATAGTGCGCCATTACTAGTTTAAACTAGTAATGACGCACTGTTCTCCGGTGCACTATTAGTGTATATTTCATGGACACTTGATCTCGATCCCCCTCCATCTCGATCGCTATCCCACCTCGCCAGATCCGGTCCC
>NC_057808.1:555604709-555643302 GCF_018294505.1 Triticum aestivum | reverse complement strand
GCCGCCGCCCCCGCGTCTACCCGCCGCCCCACCTCGTCTTCCACGCGCCAAATCGAGAGGCGGCCAGGTAAATCCCTCCTGACCCGCCGGCGTCCACCTCGACCTCCCTCCTCCCCTCCATTCCCGCCGCCCCACATCTCTTTATGGCTCTGTTTGACGGACTCCTCCACCTCCCCTTCTCTCTGCAGGATCGGACGAACTCCATCATCGAGCAGAACCGGGGCGAGCTCCAGCCCTACCCACCTGCGTCCAGCGCAGGTATGCTCATCCCCTTCCCGCCCCTCCGGCTGCCGGCGTCCGCCCTCCCTCTCCCCTGTCCCCCATCTCTGATCGTTTTCTTTTCCAGTATGAATCTTGCTTTTTGATGGTTTCTTCAACTGCAAGTTCATTGAATTTACAATGTGATTCACTGGTAGTTGTCAATGTGTAGGTTTTGTAGTTGTGCTGATTTTAAATTTGATGTAATTTACACGAAGATTTAACTGTGATAGTAACCCATGATGAAGAACAGCGACGGACCCAAATTGGGAATTCAGTCGACTGGCACCCACCAGTCCCTTTTTGGTATGCAATGGCTCAACATAGCAGAGTGGATGATCCATTGGATTTTCAATCGACAACTACATGTAGCCTGCTATAGTGGTGGATTTTCTCTAGCCTCGGCAGCAGCAGTCCAACAACAGATTCACCAAATGAGTTCCGATTAGCGGTCCTACCATGTAACTTCTAAATCACTTTAACGGGTGCACATGACTTTCCGATTCAAACTGCGGCTAATAGTTGATCAAAGATGATAGAGTAACAACCAGATTGATCCGAATTCAATAACCGTCAGGAAAATTTTACTACATATACAAGAGATTGGAAGGATCTTGCAAGCCCTTCCTCAACACCTGAATACTCTGCACACATCAGCAGTGTACCTTGGTGATTTTACAAGTGGACATCCTCTTTGCAATCAGGTCGGCCGGTCACAGCCCTGTTCGTGGCCATTAACCGGCCTGATTTAAAGCCGCACCCTACGACCGTGTCATCGGTTTGGGACACTTCATGGAGTTTTGCTGCACAATTAACTGCGTGTGCTCATCAAAAGCTTAGTAATAGTCATCGCTAGGAACATTAGAATTTGATAAATTGCACGATAGTTGGCATGAGAAAAGGATAACTATGTTACATTCTGACTGAACTGCTTGGTCGCCTTTGTGGTTCAGGGTTGAATGATGTTGGCATATCCAGGTTTTCCTCGTGTGAAGCGGCTAGCAGATCAGTCTACATCCATCAACTTAGAAGGCTGCTAGGCAATTGTGTTTAGTGAAGTAGTTAGTGTACTGTACTTGCAATAGTTTGCTTGGTCTTTCTTTGGTTGCAGTTAAGTTATTGTCAGATTTTCCTCTCCATTGCTCTGAGTGGTGCTTGTGTTTCTACTTGCAGAAATGTACCATGAGTGGTACAATCTAATTTACTACTGCTGCTATATACATCAATGCTTTACTACTAGCCCATGAGTGGTGCTTGTGTTTCTACTTGCAGAAATGTACTACTTGGGAATTTTGTCAACTTGTGATGCTGCTGCTGTACCCCGAGAGGCCCTTGAGTTTGCCGAAATATCGATTAACTTCCGTTCCGGCAAATTCGGGTACTTCATATGTCCTATTTTCAGCAAAGGTCATGCTGAAATTTTCCGTGAATTTTAGCATGACTTTGCTAAAAATAGGACATATGGGGCACTTGCGACTAATGCATGGGCCGGGGTATCTTAGTACTTAATTAAGTAGGATCAACTGCCTCTTGTGTTATACATATAGAAGTGTGATATCTACTCATAGTTATTACTAATGTCAGTTGCTCGTCATCGATAAACCCTAATCTGGTAGGATGACCTACTAAAAAACCCCATACCACATATTCTATTTGGATGGCCCTGCTAACCCTTGACCATAAATACTTGAGATGGATGTAGCAGGCTTAAAGAAGAAATGTTTTTAGGCCAACTCCACTGGGCCTGGCTAAAAATGCACAAGTGTGCATGACTAACAATATTCTATTGTAAAGCTGAACAGGAAAGAGGAACCACTCATCCTAACCATTTGCTCTCAAAATTACCACTTCACTTCTTACTACTGAAAATCTTAGACCATCTCCATTCACCAATTGCTCAAACCAGTTCGAAGGGCGTGTTTTCACCACACTGTGGATTATCTTATTGGACCCAACAGAGATGATGTAGTTTTGAATTATGAACATAGGAAATGTCGTCATCGGACGACGAAAGTCTCCCGGGGGAGTGCGACTGGTGCCACGACGGTCGAGGTCTGTGCGACAGGACTCACCTGGACGATGATCGACGCTTCAGCATTAAGCTCGAGGAGACCTTCGAAGTTGAAACGGTACGCAACGATGACAAGTGTTTTTTTTCATAATTAAGCATGACTTCAACTATTTCAACGTGTAATTTCATCTTTTACAATTCGAGTATAGTTTATCCCATGCCATGCAAGACGCTATGTCTTGGAGAGGATGGATTTTGAAGATCATGAAAATTTTGAAACGAAGAAAATTCACCTAAGGACACATCATGATGTGGATTTTGAAGTAAATCTGTATAATGCTGAGAGCGTAACCCACTTTGGTTGCAAAAATTGGGAAGCATTTTGCAAGATGTATGGTTTTGATGAGGGTATGCTTGTCACCATGGATCTTGGTGATCCTGACATCGACCAAGACAATATGGACATTTGGGTCCTTGTTGATACGCCTCCAGTTCTACCGCTATGTGAGTTTCTCAAACATAGTTAATTATTAACTAATTTATATTGTTTATTTCAAAATAGTTGATAACTTATTTCCATTGACAGCTTATTTTGATTGTTCAAAAAATGTGCGGAACATGGTAGACAAAACCCACTACACCGATGGCTCCGAGTTAACTTATCAGGAGAAAAATCATCTGGTCGGATTTTGTACTGATCTTGAGAATTACAATATCTACAATCAAACTCCTCAACATTATGGTCAATACGTGCCACTAGTGCACGTGTTGAACTACGGTAACTACCATGGAGATACCCTGGTAAGATTTTTTACTATTACGACATCCGTGCATCTTTTGCATACTTCTAAAACTAGTACATCATTGCTAACTATGAAGTTATTACTATGTTTTTCAACAGAGAATCCCAGAGGATTGTGTGCCTCATTTGATGTATCAGAATGGCAGCCTTCGTGTTTTGAACTTATATCCAGGTCATCCTACGAATCTCAACTGTCCATACCGGATTTCTAGAAGAAGTGGAGACATGCTAATCAGAGAATGGAAAAAATGTATGGACAGTCATAAGGAGGTTCTTGGAAGCAAAAGGAAGCGCCGCGCAAGAATTGGAGACAGGATGATCTCCATTCTCCATAATGGAGAGTCAGGGTCTATATTGTTTTATGCTATTTTACCTTAAATAGGGTATTTAGGTCCTGCCTAATACTGATGATCATGTGCTAAGAACAATTAAGTAGGGTTGGTTCGATGACTATCAGGATGATGATCGTATGACTTGTTATTAATAACGAGTAGAAGTTGTATGATGATGATTAGTAGGACTTGTTAGGATTAGTATTACTTTCGACAAACTCGCTACTCGCGGTCTCGAGACTTGTAATGCTCTATCTTTGTTCGGTCTTTTGAATTCGGAGACTAATATGATGAATTGTATTCGGAGACTAATCTTCTATTGTATTCGATGAATCTGCTGTTGCTGTGTGGTGCTGTTTATATTCTGTCCAATAATATATTTTGTAATCTGTGCAAATATCAGAAAAGAAAAAAATCCCTAATATACATACTAATGGCGCATCACCCCAACGTGCGCCATTAGTATGCCAAAGGATACTAATGGCGCATCACTCCGCAGTGCGCCATTAGTATGGCAAAGCACATGGGTAAATATGGCCCCCTGGGAGGCATACTAATGGCGCACCGTGGCCTATACTAATGGCGCACTGCCTGGTGCGCCATTAGTATACCAGATACTAATGGCGCATCAGTGGTGCGCCAGTGCGCCATTAGTAAAAAATACTAGTGGCGTGGTACTAGTGGCGCACCAGTAGTGCGCCATTAGTAGGAAAAACTGGTGCGCCACTAGTAGGCTTTTCCTAGTAGTGACCTGCCGATGACAAGGTTAATTACAGGACTCAAGTTGCCTCCGGGTGACCATATTTCTTGTTGACTAGAATGGCATCCTCCTCCTCAACATACTCAACCAACAAAACAAGCAATTATCTAGGACTGTGTAGTAAAATAATAAGATATAAATATATATCCAGATGTAAAGAAACAAATTTCCACATCACAAACACCAAGATAAGAAGAGGCAATTTGTTTTAACAATGAATGATGAACAAAGTTAATTAGTTACCAAGCATCTAGAAAAAAGCCACACCTCTTTCATATATAGAGGCACTGAAGTTTAGAGAAATGTGTGTTGACCCTTTGAACAAAAAAAGAGCTTGTCCAAGAATTAAGTAAAATCTGTGAACATTTGGAAAGTATGATAAACCAAGACAGTTGCAGTGATCACTATAGCCTTACACTCTATGATTGAACATATGAATATGTTCATCATACTACATGGGGCATCTATGTCTACATGGGCACCATATTCTGCAGGCAAAAAAGATGCAACACATAATGAAATGAGCTATGTACCTTTTGGGAGATGAATTTAGAGATTTGATCAAAACTGGGAGTGTAAATTGTAGTACAATTTTATTAGAATATGGGAACACTAAGATATTGTCTACAAATGCATTTTCCAGTAAATTAAACATCAGAGTTAATGCTACAAAAATTAGCTGTTCATTACGAAGACAATTCATTCACCCACTTACACATTCCACTAACACGAGGAAATTAACAAGGTCACTCATGAAAACCACCAACGAGGTGAGAAAACATACACCATTGCACATACCAGCAACTAAATAGTGCATAACTCATCACAAGACCCCACCACCTCGAAATTATGTTAGTGGCCTCGTGCCATTAAGCATATTCAACTACTCTCTGTCATCAATGAGCCGCATCGCTTGTGCTCACCCTTTCTGCAAATATAGATTTGTTAGTGTGTGATTCAAGAAAGGAGATGAAGTGATGTTATATAATATTGCCAATTAGGGAGGCGTAACATTTGTGTGTTACATATCACTCAAAGTTTGTTCGGGCACATGCATACGCATATTCCAAACTTCAAGATCTATGTTTATACTAAGTGAAACATCAAATATATATAACTTTTGATCTAATTAAACATGACATTTTGTTGCCATGATTAATGTATTGTTATTTATACAAGAAATGTTTCCAAAAACCCAAAAGAAAGGACATATACCTTGTGGATTGCAGAAACTCACATACGGAATCAAGGCACGGAACCTTTCTCTCTTCAATAGCTTCTTCCACCGTAATGACTTGAGATTAATCTCGTAGATGCCAAGATCTGTGGTAACGAAAATGATATCACTGCCCTCCATAGATCCAATCAGTCTAATAACTCTTTTCTTGGTATTTTGAATGGGGAGGAATTCCTTGAGATCTACAGCTCTACGGTGAGTCCATGCCTCAACTCCGTCAGAACCCATCTGCTTGGACCAGAGGTGGAGGATAAACTTATCCTCGTGTGTAATCCCAGCAATCCCCAAACTTCCATCCTCCATCGCCATGAGGATGGTGCTACCAACAGTCGTAGTCAACTCCGGCGGCACATGAATCAGCGATAAGCTATCAAAGCCCAAGTCGTACTTGAGAATTGCTCGTGCTACATAAGGTTGAGGTTGCCGAACCATGAAGTGAAGTGCGTCTTGGACGAGGACAGATGGCATTTGGTCGATGGTTGCTCCATCGTCAAGATGAAGAGGAGAGCACGGCTTGCTCACCCCACCCTTCTCCATGGAGAAGATGCCCGCGCGTGCAACACCAACACCATTTTTCGGGTCCAGGCTGATGAAGACGACCCGGAAGCACCCCTCATGGCACACGCGGTGGTCGCAGCCAGCCATAGAACAGAGCACGGCAGCGGCCCCCCGTTGTTTAGTGGACATGTATCCCGTCGGCACGTCGAGCTCCCACCTGCAGCCCGTCATGGGGTCCCAGACGACGAACCCCATGGGCGACCTGCACCTATCCCCGAGGAGGACGAGGCCATGGCGGCAGTCCCACGCAGCGTAGGCCAGATCGCTCCACTCGTCGTCGGGGACACGTGGGGCGAACTTCGTGGTCGAGACGAAGTGCGGCTTGTGTTCTTCGTCCTCCGGACCGGCGTACTCAGGCCAGGAGTAGAGGAAGCCGAGCATGGGTGGAGCTCCGTGGCGGTCGCCGTAGCGGCCACGGAAGCGAGCGCTGGCGAGGAGGCTGAGCCAGAGCTTGCTGGCGAGGGAAGCGCGCAGGAGGTGCTCGGGCTCGCCCGGCGGGAGGCGGAGGAAGACCTCCTCAAGGAGGTCGTCCGGCAGTGTTTGAGGCATGGTGGATCGGTGGAGGGTCAAGTCAAAGTGGACGGAGATGGAGGCTAGCTGCAGAGAGACTCTGTGTGGATATATATGATGTACTCCAGTGGATACATGTGTCCGTTAAGCAAAGCGAGAGAGATACGCGGTGTTAAGGGAATAATAGTTAATTAAAGCAAAGTGAGAGATGCACGCGGTGTGCTTTGGAAAGAGGCAGGAAACTCCACTATGGTCATGGTGTGGTGTGTGCATGGTTGGGGTGGTAGGTATATATTTCAAGCTTTTTCTTTCTTGTGCTCAGCATGTGCGCGCACGAGGAGGCAATTAACTGCTGCTGCGTTGAAGCCAATCAATTAACAACAATTAGTGCTCTGTCATGACAGGAGTAGCATACCACTTTTCTCAAAGAGCTTCTAAAAAAGAGAGTAAACAAGTAGAAAATGCATTCCCCCCAAAAAAAAACTAGTCCTAGAAAATGCAGGGTTGTGGTAACATAATCAGGTCCATCAAACTATGATCTTAATAGCAAAATGAGCCAAGCTCAGATGTCAAGGCTCTTTGTGGTGAAAATAGCCCATCAGGGTTTAAATTGTACTAGAGTTGACACTGATAATCACATTTTTCTGGATTTATTTAGACTTCCTGATGATATTCGTTCAGTGGAGGAGATATTCTCGTCGTCTACGGAGGCGCGTATGGTGATTTCATCAATCTCAAGATGATATGCACACATACACACGTTCATAGGGGTGAGTATATGTACATATGTGTACAATGTTCATGGTGTGGTGCATTCCAACATTGACTGGAGTGATCTTCCTCACTATTAGTTGTCTGTAGTTATTGGTATTCTAAGTTTGCATTTTGTACTTGAACTATGTGTGTTTGCATGATCGTACCCGAACTATGTTTAAGTTTGCATGTTTAAAACTTCGAATGCTAGCATGTTTGGATCGAATTTGCAATGATCTTGTTTAGTTTTGATGTTTTGGTGCCCTATTTTTGGGCAGCTGTTGGAAAATAAAAAATTTCTTTGTCTAAAAATTAAAAAAATCACTTTTTGATGCCCTATTTTAGGCCAGCTGTTGGAGATGCTCTTATGGGATGTTTATTGTTGGGTGCCCTATGCATGGATTATTCAAGATGTACTTGTACGTGCAGTTTTGTTTCTTTATCCCCCCCGGAGTTATTCTCTGTTTATTAACATCATGATTAACAAAGGGAGAGCAGGATGCGAATCGTATGCAAATGCAGGCGATGTTGGCTCAACAACCGTAGACGAGCCAGAATCTTTATGCTCTGCATGGCACAGCTCCGCCAGAGATGCCAACCCTTCCTCCTCTGCATGCTCCTGGCTTCATCTTTGTGAGTTCTCTTTGAACTTTTCAATCTTCATTTTTGTCCTCATTAGTTATCTTACTATCTCATGCTTACAGTTGGATCAAATGAAATCGAATGATGCCTAAAGATGGTGCGACACCAGTCTTCAACGTTTGGAAATACATAGGCTTCAGGTTATATTGAGAAATTTGGGCTTGTGGACCTTATGTACTCATGCTTGTGTTTGTGTGCTTGTGAATTTGTGCTTGAGACTTTGTGATATATGTCGAGGAAAGGTTTGTATATAATGTTTCAGTGCTTGTGCTATGTGGGATGTCATGATATATGAATTGCTATATATGAGTTATTACATGGCTAATTGCAAAACTAAACTAAACAAGTGTTGACCATATGTTTCTCGAGTGTTACACTTGGCAAAGGGTACACGTGGTTTGATCTCGTACCTTCTGGGATTCTTTGTTGAGTGTCTCCCTGGGGACTTGGTAGAGCCGGATGCGTAGCACGTCCTGGCGTGTCAGCTAGCCAGGTAGCCCCTCTGTCGAGGGCTGTTTGCCGAAAGTCGTCTCGGGGAACCTGGAAAACCAATGAACTTGTGGAGCCCTCGCGTGGGCCCGCCTTTGCTGAGTATCTTCCTTAGGGAACATGGGAAAAATGAGGGCTCTTTGCCGAGTGTCTGCTCAAGGGTACTCAGAAAAACCTTGTGGATACATGGTGCCCTCCGGTGGGTCCTTTGCTGAGTATCAAACTGAGGCACTCGCAAACCTTGCTGGCCACATGGCAAGCGTTGATTCCGTTGGCTGCTCGTCAAGCTATTTTATTTTGCTAAGTACCGCTAGTTTGCCGAGTACCTAACGGAAAGGACTTGACGAAGCACGTGCCAAAAGGGAGTTTGCTGAGTGCAACACTTGCCGTACCCTTTGTGAGTCTTTTTGGCCTTTGCCGATTACTCCCGGCACTCGGCAAACAACCGAATTTCAGTAGTGATCGTACCGATTTGTTACTATGTCCAAACAGGGAAGACACCAAATCTTGAGGTAACTATTTATGATCCTTGTTTTGTGTTGTTCATGCAATGAAGGGCACTGATAACAATTCTTTATTTGCCCATAATTGTAAGATCGGGATTGTTCTTCTCCATCGTTCCTTCTTGTATGAAATTTTTGGTTTTTTATATCCAAGATGTTTTTTGATGAGAGTGTGCTGGCTGTGGTATGTATAAATGACTGTTCTGATATTCCGAAAGTGCTCCCGTCCCTGATATTCTATTTTTATGTCTTATAAACACACTAGTTATGTTTGTGTTGTACCTACAGACTGTAAGTGGTGATAAAAGACTGGCAAGGATGGTGCTAAGTTATTGTTAAAGATTTCACGAATGTTTGATCCATGGGGTTGACTGTTGGTTGCTTCAGCGCTATGGCACTGTGTTGAATCTGGGCTCGCTCGGGAGTTCACATGTGTCTGTTCCTGCAGGCTGCCGAGTGCGAGAGCCTGGCTGGGGCGTTTATTCCTCACGTTCCCCTCTTCTCCCTGCAGCACTAAACAAGGAAAATAACACCTGCCATGTAGACAGCAGCATGCAGAAGCATCATCATCTCTTGGGCCAAGAAAGAAAATAGTAGCTTCGTACATGAGTGATTTTGTTTAGAAAATTTTGAAACTAGAATGTAGTTAGAGTTCACTAGTAAGATGATACCTGAACATACAACAAAAATTACAATCGCCCTGGATTTTGAAATAACTTCAGACTATATATCATTTTCCTGTATTCTGAACTGCATAGCAGTGGCCACAGCGAGACGATATGTGCCATAGATGTTACACAGCCAGAAGTCCAGAACTAAAGTACAAGTAGTTGTACATTCTAGAGCATAAACTGTCCAGGTGAAATACCACCACGTCACATGGGATGTCTCAAAACAGTCAGGAACGAAACCATCTGACCCGGCACCACCTGTGGCTGCTTAGCTATTTGAGAAATCCAACTGACATATGTAGTTAATAATAGGAAGAGAAAATATTCCAAGGGAATATTTACAGGCAAAAAAGATTGGGTGAATTCCATATATGCCAGTGAAAATTTGTCCATATATACTCTCATATGCCACTCAAAATTTCCTTCTCCTAAATATGCCACCGAAATTTTGCACCGTGTGCATGTATGCCACTACCGTCAGTTGA
Source organism: Triticum aestivum (assembly GCF_018294505.1). Taxonomy (NCBI): domain Eukaryota; kingdom Viridiplantae; phylum Streptophyta; class Magnoliopsida; order Poales; family Poaceae; genus Triticum; species Triticum aestivum. Next base: position 555,633,291 of record NC_057808.1, on the reverse strand, counting down.
CTGGGCTTTGACCGTGTAACAGCAGACAAATCTTGTCAGTTCTTTTTGAAATTGACCATCTTACCCCTTAGCTCATAAACTGGTGTAAAAAAACCGAAAACCATATATCTCTCCCTACGTATTCCCCCAATTCAGTTTCTCCCCCCGTGGCCTGTGGCGGCTGCGCCCTATCAATCCCACCAAACGATGGTGAAAGGCTCCGGCGAGGCGCCACCATGGCCCCAACTCCCAAGCTTGCGGATGTGTTAGTCGGTTGTCATTAAATCCATAAGATTATTAATTACGAGACATCAGCAAGCTAACATGCAGAAAGTATCATCACATGATCCCTTCAGAGACAGAAACCACTAGCTCTGGACATGCCCTCATCATCTGCTCATGAGTTTTCCCACTTTTGTGAGATGAATTTAGTCATTGGATCAAAGCTTGGGAGGGCAAACTGTAGTTTAAAACAAAAGGGATCATGAAAATATTTCCAAACAAATAAACAACAGGGCACATTGCTGGTGCTGAGTACAAGGACAATCCATCAATTCACAACGCATGCCACTAACATGGAAAATTTATTAAGGGTACTGACGAAAGCTACCAAACCTATGAGAAAACAAGCACCATTGCACCAATAAGCGGCCAGATACTTCATATTCATCACAAGACCATGTCGCCTCCAACTGGTGGTCATCTTTCCTATTGATGACTGCCTTAGTCATATTCAATCGTACATTGTTAATGAGCCGCATCGCAAGGGATCGCCATTTCTGCAAATGTAGATTTGTCAGTGTGATTCCAAAAGGAGAAGACACAACACTATATAAAATTGCCAACAAGGTATAACATTCGATTGTACATAGCAGTAAAAGTTTGGCCAAGCAGATATATTATCACAAAATGAAACATCAAATATAACTTTCTTTCTAATTAACCATTCAATTATTTTGTTTGTTTGGCTAACCAATATATTACTCCCTCCTTCCATGATATAAGAAGTTTTTGCAAGTTGTTTTAGCTTGCAAAAATGTCTTACATTGTGGGATGGAGGTAGTATTACTTATGAGTTGTCCCAAATCACAAAAGGAAGGACATAGAGATATACCGTGTGGATTGTGGAAACTCATGTACGGAATCAATCTAAGGAATTTTTCTCTCTTCCATAGCTTCTTCCACTGTAGCGACTTAAGATCAATCTCATAGATACCAAGTTCTGTGGTCACGAAAACAATATCCCTGCCCTCCACAGATCCAACCAGTCTAAGTCTTTTATCAGGATTTTGGATGGGGAGAAGGTTCTTGAGATTGATGACTCTATGCTTTGTCCATGAAGCAAGTCCATCAAAACCCATCTTCCTTGACCATAGGTAGAGGGTTAACCTATTCACTTGTGCAAAACCCAAACTATCGTCCTTCATAGCCATGAGGATAGTGGCGTCGTCACTGACAGCCCATGCCCGTGGCGCATCAATCTGCGATAAGCAATTAGAGCCCATGTCGTATTTGAGAATTCCTACTCTGAGATTAGGAATATTATGGATAAAGTAAAGTGCGTCTTGGATGACGACCGGGGGCACTGGCACCATGAATGAATCAATGCCAAGATCAAGACCAGGGCACGGCTCGCTCCACTCACCCGTCTCCGGGGAGGACACCGACACGTGTATAGTACAATGATCACCATCATGCGTGCTCATGCCGAAGAAGACAACCCGGAAGGGGCCCTGATGGCACGCGCGGTGGTCACATCCTGTCACGGCACAGAGCACGGCGGCTCCACCGAGCTCAGTGGTCGAGGGCATATTGTATCTTTGGGGTGATTCCAGCTTAGTCCGGCAGCCTGTCATGGGGTCCCAAACAAGGAGCGGCATGTGTTCATCATAGTCCCCAAGGAGAACGCGACCATGGCGGCAGTCCAACACAGCGCACTTGGAGTCCCCCCAGCCGTCATCCGGAATGCGCGCGCCAAATTTCGTGGTGGGTAAGAACTGTGGGACGAGGGGGTCCTCCGACCGTTGGCGGGAGAATAGCCGCCAGGAATAAAGGAAGCCCATCATGGGGGGAGCTCCATGGAAGTCGCGGTAGCGACGACGGAAGGTAGGTCCGGTGAGGAGGCCGAGCCAGAGCTTGCAGGCGAGGGAGGCGCGCGCGAGGTGCTCGGGCTCGTCCGGCGGGAGGCGGAAGAAGACCTCCTCGATGAGCTCGTCGGGCAGCGATAGTACCGGCGGCGGCGGCGGCGGCATGGTGGATCGGTGGAGGTGAGGGTTCGGGGAGGGGAATGGGAACTGGGAGTCAGGGACGGAGGAGATAGCAACCCGAGGCAATCACGCGCGGCTGCCGTTTCTGTATCTGTACAGAAGAAGAACGCGTTGCAATGGCCCAGCTGGAAAAGATTTAAAGAAAATAATAAAATGGAGAGAGAGAGGAGTTGGTCTGTGGGCCTCGGAAGAGAGATATTGGGCTAGAGAAATAATGGCCTGGCTGGAACTGCTTTTCCAATTAAAGAAAATGTATGTCTCAAAAATATTAAAGAAAATGTAGAAATCTATCTCAAAAAAGTAATAAATGCAGAAGTCAACTTAAGTCAAAAGAAAGAGCAAATGATCACTAAAAAACTGAAACTTTGCAAGTAAATTAAATTGGACATGGATAATCCAATAAAAAAATACTTCCAAAGGCAGATAACCTACATAGGTTATTATGGAATCTGTTTCCTCCTCTCATATGCTAAAATTAATTCCAAAACCTTTGGGTTTTGGGATTAATTTGAGTATAACTCCAATAAAATAAATTAGTAACATAAGATTATAAAGATCGGTTGATTTTTAGTCTGCGTGTAGTCTAGTTTCAAATTTGTTTCACATAGACCCAATAAAATTTATTGACGGCATGGTCATCATGATCTATATAACAAACAAGACCAACTAAATAAGCATGGATGCACAAATATGTGTGAGACCTGGTCCAAGTTGTATAATTAAGTTCAGGCTTAGGTGGATTGTGTTGCCTCTCAAGCCAATTGGACTCAAAATGAGAGCATGCGAGCAATTTGGAAATATGTGCTTCCTCAATCTCTACTCCTAAAAAAGAAGTTTGCTCTAGTGACGGTAAGTCTTGTACGTCGTTCGCTAGCTTGATGTTCGACAATCGACATGGCGTATAGTGCGGTGGACGGGTCGATGTGGGCCTCGGAGCAAACTTGATGGCCGATTTGAGGTAAGAGATGGCGTATGCCACCAGATCACATCTTGCTTCTCTCCTCTCGCTGTAGCGTTGCACCTATGGCGAACCAATGAACGTCGGGTGCGTGTGTCCTTTGTGCGCTTCTAGCCGGCGAGAAATCCATGTGTATGCAGTCTTCCTCTATCGTGTGCATCAGCATAGAAATCAATCAAGGCAGGGCAGCCTAAGTTGTGTACGTTCACCGGTGCACATCTTCGGGGATCAATCGATCAGCTCCTTGAACCAGCTATGTACTATGAGCACATCGTTCACGCCCGGAAGTGCTCTCCCAGTCGAGGGCTGCATCGGCCATGTGCCAACAATTCTGTTCCTTATCATATACTAGTACTACTAGATATGCATACACACAATTTTGAATTAATTGAAGCTGAAGAACCGATTATATGAATTTAATATGCAATCCTAGGTGTAGATGGCATCCTAAGTGTTGTGATTATTATTTATAAACGCACATCACTTGCAGCTCCATAACTCTATAGTATGTAAAGTTAAAAATATGTGTGCGTATCTTCATGTTTTCAAACCGCTTTGATCACTTTTGCTATTTACCCATATTTCATAATACTAATTGTTCAACATTTTACTCTCATGTCTGGTGTTTGTAATATTTGTCTTCCATATCACCAGGAAATCTGCCGAAGCACCAAATGTAGTCCATTTGCCGTGGACTAATAGAACTACGTACACTACAGATAAGCAGGGGAATGTATGTGCAGGCCATTCGTTCTCTTTAAATTCTTAAAGAGGTGACATTTTGTTAGACGTGTTTGAGGTTCAGTTCTAACATTTGTTGGTTGCTAACTGATTGCAACTTGGAGAACTTTCCTTAACTGCAATATTATCCAAGGTTCCGATGACTTGAGTTGGTATCTCCATTAGTTTTTTGTCATACGAGTAACTTGGAAGTATGTTTTTTTGGCACCCACAGTTTCTATAACCTGGAAAACTTTTGAATACACTATTACTATAACCTCTGAAAAGTTTTATAGTGACCTTCAAGTCCATCCAATACATAGTAGGAAGAATCATAATGGTTTCTCAATGATAATTTTGAATAATTCAAATTAGTCAGCACCTAGAAGGGAAAAAATGGCATTTTAAGAATATACAAGTATATAGTGCCGCATCTTAGCTGTCCATAGTTCATATTGTGGGCGAGATAGAAGTAATCCATTACTGTACAATGTTAGTACAAATCAGGACGATACTAATTGTCACCAGCCCCAGATTTGAGCTACATGAGTGAATGGCAACTTGCCTTTTCTTCTGCAGAAATCTGGTCCAAACTTCAGAGCGGTTTCATATAACGAAGTTGCAGAAAACATTCAAATTTCAAAGAGATCAGCCAAAGTTTTCTTTTAGGTACATTTTGGGATAAAGAAATGAAAATGAGAGAACGTGACTACAGATTTCAGGGCATGCCATTCCTGTTTTAGGACTTATGAATATTATCATCATCCTTTAGTCCGTTATATGAAATGCTTTCCAATATGCCGAAGTGAAGGTGTAGTTTTTAAGAGATACTTTGACGTGAGTAATGGTGCTTCCTTCCTATGGCATGTTGGAAACATGCTTCTGATACAAATGCAAACATCTTTTCTTTTTTGGGATAGACCTGTTAGCTAAAATCATACTACAGACTCCATCATGCAAATCATCTTTGGACCTGCACACGATGTATATCTTAGCACTTTTTTCTGTTGCATGCAAGTAATGTTGCGCGTGCATGAGCCCATGATTTTCTCTGTGGGGGCCTTGCCTTGATTAGCGGATCAAATCTAACGTGGAGAAGGTCGTCAAATGACGCCATGATTTTTGGATCAAACCCATTTTCTCTCGTACTTTCTATTTTCTGTTCGGCTCAATAAAAGGAACGGCAGCGTGGGATCGATAACGCGTGATTATAGGAAGCCGCCGCTAAATTTAGCGCCTTCCAAAACAATATTGTACTTGCCGCATTACTCCCACGATCCAAAAATCTCGGCCGAGCATTTCTCCCACGATCCAAAAATCACGGCAGCGTTTCTCCCACGATCCGTTTGGTGGCCTACGTGCGTGCTTGCTCTGCTGAAGTGGCTGCCATGGCACTAGTCTCCACGGCGAGAAGCGCTGCCATGGCAGGAATTGGTGCAACGGTTGGGGTCGATGCCATGGTCGAGAACTCGAGAGCGGCTGCGGTGCACACACGACAGCGACGGCGAGCGGCGGCAAGATGCTAGGACGACACGGGGAGGTGAGAATGGAAGGGGAGGGCAAGATTGGAGACACGGTGGTTCGCCCTAGCGCTGCTGGTGGCCGCGACGACGAAGAACGGCGGCGGCTGTCGCGGTGTTTTCTCGGTCCGCTCGGTCGGCCCGGTTAAAGACCGGACCGGACCGACATTTTTTCGGGCCCAATTTGGCAGACCGGACCGTCCAATTTCCAGAGCGAGCCAGGACCGAGCGGGCCAAGACCGAACGGGCCGAAAAGCCCGCTCGGTACGTCCAGCCTCACTCATGATGTTGTTTCGGAATGAAAGCTGAAATCATGCATGTGTTCTGGAACTAATTTCAAAATTATCCCGATTGGTTGTTTAATTTCCAAGTTGTGAGCTCTCTCTTTTGAGCTATTGTTGGGGAAATATTTGGTTATAGTTACCTCCAATTCTTATTTGGGTATACTCGATTTTATTCTAACTTTATACCCTTGGACATCACGGCAATATATATTCTGGCACAATGCACAAGCTAGCATTCAGCAATGATATCAAATAGTTCCTCAATGATTGGTTGATGAAATTGCTAAACTGTGATTATCTGATTCATCCTGCCCATAGCAACGCACAGGCATTTAACTATGTTTCTAGGGACAAAAACCGACCCATTGACTCATACATTCTCTTCTATGGATGATTCAAACGGGCAGTTGGGATGGAAGCTAGGGCATTTAGACTTGCACCCGACCCATCCAACGTCTTGAAACATGACACGGGCTTCAGGATATCACAGTAGTGGCAGAAGTGAGGAAATAGGATATGGTAGGAAAATTGTAGAGATCTTTTCATATCAGGTGAGAGAGTCCAAGAGAAAAGGCATGATAACTTGATAAGAATAGAAAATATAATTATTATTACTGTTCCTTTATCCTGTCATGATGCTTTCATGCATGTAATTCCATTGTCGATTCAGGTGGGCACTTGGGATCGCATTTAGGACATTTAGACTTGCACGCGTCCAACGTCTTGAAACACAATGTGGGCTTTAGGAGAGGGCAGCAGTAGCAGTCATCAGAGCTACAAGAGCGAGCCCGGCGGCAATATATCAGGCTAAACCTGGCATCATCTAATGATGATATCGAGTTGGTCAGGGAAGCACTGTTACTACTTGTGTTGTTATCACCACCGTCTAGATGGCTCCTTCTTCCGGCCTCTAGACGACCTAAAATCATGCATGTAGTGTTTTAATTGTTACTGTAGTATACATAGTTCATGCATATATTTAAAAGCCGAAGAAAAGAAAACAAGGGGAGAAACAGTACTAACACTCTGCAGCGAGCGCAAGAGATCCCACGAACAAGATGACCATCACATGCATCCGGCCGCTCCCTCTCATTTTGGCTAATAACCCTTTACTGCTTTCTCGATCGACTTAAACCCTCTGAAACGCGACGGGTCACTTTTACACGAATTGAGCGATGACCATGGCTGGGACGCACCGATCAATATATAGAGTTAAATTCATCGACGCGTCTAGTGGGCGGCCGGCTGCCCACTAGCGCGATCGAGCAGCCAACCATAAAAGGCAACTTCCTGTCCCCCTTGGTCCCAGGAAGGAAAGTTTCTTCCGACCCGACTGGCCACACTCCCAACAAACAGAAAATCTCCCCCATCGTTGTCACGTGATAACCACTACATCCCCAAGCCTCCCACGCACACCTCGCCCACACTTCCTCCCCCCACGGGTCGCCCTTCTTCTTCTCCACGAAAGAAGGGGATCCTTGGCCTGGATCCAAACCCTACAGAGCTGCCATGGCAGAGCAAAACTAGGTGAAGAAATTGGCCAGAAAAGCTTCAATTCCAAGAAGAGGGAGTACAGAGCCATAGCAGGCAGCAACATCAGGTAACTTCCCTCTAGCCTTCAGATCATCCTTCTTCACTTTCCCCTTCCCTTTCCCTCTGGATCTGCCACAAATCTTCTCCGGTCTTCTCCATAGTTGGAGGAAGAGGGAACATGAAGCAGCAAATAGAGTTGAATCTGATCTCTGCACAATAAAACACTTTCCTGTGCAACTAAACATGGATCCAAGCCAACTTTTGCCTGGATGCATGCAAATAAACCAACCCATGTGCAAAAAATAGACAGGGTGAAGTGCCTGTGCAAAAAACCATCTATTTGTGCAACTAAACATGAATCCAAGCCAACTTTTGCCTGGATGTGCGCATATAAACAAAAAAAGGAGTAGTTGCATATGCAAAAATAGACAGGATGTAGTGCCTGTGCAAAAATAGACAGGATGTAGTGCCATGTACCTATAAACCTTTAATTTCGGGACGCGTCTGGCTAGCGGCCGTTGGCCTGCTAGCGCTCGTGAGCAGCCCGCCGAAAAAGGTAACTTTTTGTCCCCACTGTTCCCATAAAGGAAACTTCATTCCGACTCCTAGAATCCGTGAAGAATCAGAAAACAAAGGCCGGACGGTATCACGTGATAGCCCACTAACTCCCGAAGCCTCCACGCACCCCTCGCCCACACTTCCTTCTCCACAGGGCTCCTTCTTCTTCTCAACGAAAGAAAGGGTCCTAGCCTGGATCCAAAATAGAGCTATCATGGCAAAGCAATGAACGCAAGAACGGAAGTGGTAAAGAAGAGGGAGGAGAGAGGCGTACCAGGCAGTCTCCATCAGGTAGCCAGCTTGTGACTATCGTTCAACATTATCTGCTTCATTACTCTCATTCCCTTGAACAATATCTCCGGGTTTGCAAAAAAAAAGGCAGAGGTGATTAGTTATCATTACATACAAATATTTGTTCTCTGGAAAACTAGATTAAAATGTTGAGGATGGCAACTTGATATCCTGTTTGTTCTGCAACTAGAAATGTTGGTGATGACAACTAATCAGATATTCTTGTGCTACTAGAAATGCCGATGATGCCAACTAATGAGATATTCTTGTGCAACTAGAGAGGCTGAGGATGTCAACTACTTGGATAATGTTGTCCAACTAGAATTGCCGAGGGTGCCAACTAAATAGATACTCTTCTGCAACTAGAAAGCCTGAGGGTGCCAAGTGATTAGATACCGTTGGGCAATCCTCAAAAATTTTAAGATGGGATTAATCTGAATTCTTGTGCAACTAGAGAGGCTGAGGATGTCAACTACTTGGATAATGTTATCCAACTAGAAAGCCTGAGGGTGCCAAGTGATTAGATACTGTTGGGCAATCCTCAAATTTTTTAAGATGAGATTAATCTGAATTCTTGTGCAACTAGAGAGGCTGAGGATGTCAACTACTTGGATAATGTTGTCCAACTAGAATTGGCGAGGGTGCCAACTAAATAGACACTCTTCTGCAACTAGAAAGCCTGAGGGTGCCAAGTCGTTACATACTGTAGGGAAATCCTCATTTTTTTAAAGATGGGACTAATCTGAGTTCTTGTGCAACTAGAGAAGCTGAGGATGTCGACTAGTTGTATATTGTTGTGCAACTAGAATTACTGAGGTTGCCAACTAATTAGATACTATTTTGCAACTAGAAAGCTTGAGGATGCCAAGTCGTTACATACTCTTGCGACAATTCTAAAAAACTTGAAGAGGCAACGTTAAGCAACTGAGAAAGTTGAGCATGCCAATGCTTAATTAGTCCTGCTGCAACTATGTATGAAAATTAATACACTTGGCTGCCTGTATGTGGAGTAAAAAATATTGCCGATGGAATTTTATGTTACCTCAGTGACTGCTGCAGAAGATGTGGCATCTACCCCTTTGGATACTGCCTCCGTGCGCCCCTTTCTTCTTTGCAGTTTTACTAAGAGGAATCTTTCGCCACCCTAAAGTTCTGTAAGAAAAAAATGAACAAGCATAAGGGGTTGAGAAAAAAATTAAACATGTATGTGTGCCATATAAAAAACCTAAAGGACAAAAAAAATGAAGGAAAATAAATTCCAAAGGACTGCTGTTCTCCACTCACATCGTCACCCTCTCCATCCCCGTCCTTATCATCGCCACGCGGCTGCCGCTTACCAGCCCTTTTTGAGTTCCGTCGTGAGATGGGATTTGCAGAACCCTACAATGAACAAAAACATTGGGATGCTAAGAGGGTAAAAGAAAAGGGCATAATAAAATGGTCAGAGGATAAAACCCAAAAATTTAAGTGCTAATAGGGTAAAAAGAAAAAATGGCAACCTCTGTTTCATTGTCAGCCACATCTCCTTCTCCAGCCATTTTGGTCTCTGCAACAAAAAAATGCGAACAACGTATTAGTCAAATTAACAGAAGTTGCACAGGGGAGAGAAAATGTGGTGGGTTGGCTACTTTTATATATGAAGTTGGCTAGTTGAATTAAAAGAAAAGTTGCACATGATTTGCTGCCCAGTTGAACAAAAAATAAGTGCCACCCAAAACACAATACTCCATCAGAACAAAAATTAAGTTGGCTATTTTTATCATAATGTTGGTAAGTTCTATCTAACAAGTTGCACAAAGGGGGTTGCCCGGTTGCACAAAAATGGCTAAAAAAGGAAACAAATCTGCAAACTCCTACAGCAACTAACCCTAAGAGCCCTCACATCGCAAACCCTGTATAACCACCGCATTTCTTACCAAGCTCCATAGGTCATATACATCCACAAAATTCACTCCTCCAATAACACAAAAAATGAAAATCAATTGCTTAGTCCAGTGAGAAGCCAACTAGGTAGAGCCTCTTGTGCAACTGCACAAGCCTGACTAGCCAACTAGGTAGAGCCTCTTGTGCAACTGCACAAGCCGGACTAGCCAACTAGGTAGAGCCTCTTGTGAAACTGCACAAGCATGACTAGCCAACTAGATAGAGCCTGTTGTGCAACTGCACAAGCCTGACTAGCCAACTAGTTTAACCAAGCACACCAATGCACATAGCATTTTGTGTATACAACAGAATCAACTCACCCACCCCGTGAAACACCCAAAAAAACTGCATAATCGGTCAATTTCATGAAGCACCCACAACAAAAGCATCCCTAGATCCCCTGTGGCAAACTAAACGAGAACCCACACGATATGCTAGCTCCAGCTACAACTCCCACATGCATGGTCGCCTTCCATTCCGGCCGTTTCACAAAGTGGAATTGATCACCGACCTAAAGGAGGCATGGAAAAAGTTACTTGTCTGTGTGTGTGCGCGCACGCAAAAAAGGGTAAATGCACCCACTCTACTTGCTTGATACTTACCTCATCATCCTTTGCCTTCCCGTCGATATCAGCACGACACGGCTGCCGCTCGACGGCCGTTTCGAGTTCCGTCGAGAAGAATGGTTTGTAGACCCCTGCATATAGAACAAATAAAACACAAAACATGGTCAGAAAAAAACCCCAAAAAACTGTTATTATAATTGCAAAACAAAATTGGTATAAAAAGCGACATACCTCTCCTTCACTTGGAATCACATCTCCTTCTAGAACCATTTTTGGTCTGTGAAAAAAATGTGAACAAACAAATTAGTCGAAGCAACCAAACCAAATGTATAAAAGAAAAAATGAGCAAAAGCAGTTGATATAAAAAACATTGCCATGAAGTAAACAACTAATGCTGATTTTTCATAGCACACCTACAAAACAAAACAAAATGTGTGCAACTTGATGCACTTTATGGCCAACAGGGCACACATGAGTGTGCAACCAAAAAATCAGCATACACGCTGCCTGAACATGATTTAGGCACTAGAGCCAAAACTAAACTAGCCGTCAACCTTGCAAGTACATAGCCCTTCCCTCTACAAAGTGTGACTAAGCGCAGCGGACTAGGATATATACTGCTTTGATCTGCAAACTCTTGCAAGAACACATACCCTTGACAACAGAGCACACATGAGTGTGCAACCAAAAAGCACACACTGCTTGAACATAGTTTACATAATATCCATCTGAATACCATCGATTGTGCAACGGATTAGCCGTCACTGTGCAACTTCTTAAGTTGGCTAGCCAACTGAGATATGTATATATTTGATCCAACTACATTTGCGTTTCTATGCAACTATTACAAGAAACTAGTCAATTGGTCACTCATATGCATGGAATGTCAGCGACCCAATTTCCACCAGCAGGAGCCCAAGCACAAGGCCATCAGCTCATGGGATGGGCCTGCTAGCTGGGTGCCAATCGAAGGAGGACAGACTACAAGTATCCAGGCTATCTCGAGGAGCCATATTTAGAAGTAAAAAGCATCAGGAGACACCTACAAAAAGTGATGCAATGCTGGTTATTTGGTATCTCTGCAAGTTTCAAAACGGTATAGCTGGAGGAGATTTTTGGCCCTGGAACCTTTGCTTTTCATGTTGGGTGTTTGATTTATTGGGATTGTAGTAACATGAGACCGGTAGTCTCAGCAGCAGAACAACAAGGAAAAATGAGCTATCAGGCTCGACAGTCTGACTCATGCTATATCTTGCAGCCGAGGGACGATGCTGAGTATTTTATCCATTATGATGCTTCTTGAAATCTATTTGAGGAAGTTTACTCTGTTGTGGAACCTGGAGAAGAGTGATTCAGATACTTCAGTTCTTAGTGTCTTTGCTCCAACTACATTTGTGTTTCTATGCAACTATTACAAGAAACTAGCCAACTGGTCACTCATATGCATGAAACTTATGAGAAAACAGAGAACCACACAGATGCATTTTGAGAGGGTTGAGAAAACAGAGAACCACACCGATGCATTTTGAGAGGGTTGAGAAAAAACAACTTAACTATCCTCTTATGTACTTCCTTCCTTCTATTCCAACTCAAATCGCCGCCCAAAAAATTAAAAAATCGCCACACCGGATCAGACAAGGGCGACATGCCGGAATACCTCGCCGAATATGCGTGATATGGAGGTGAGTCGCCATGAAACCCGTATCCACTAAATCATGCACCCTTGACTCCCCATGACAAGACAGGAACTCCCAGAATCCACCGGACGTGACTAGTTAGTCGTGGGCACGGCCTTCCGCGAAAGCTACCTCGTACTCGCCGGACATCCAATGGAAACCCTAGAACCCCTCTCCGGCGAGCCCATGAAGGGGGACCCCGAACACGACAGGTGGAAAAATGGGGAAGCAAGAGATGCGAGGCAAAATTGGCGGGCGACCGTACCTGCGCCGGCACCGAGAAGCGGATCCCCGCCGTGCTCCAGCCCTTCCCCTTCCCTGCCCCCCGTCTTCGGCTGCGTCACGACAGCGGTTGCCTCTCACCGCTGGATTTGGGGAACGAACAGGGCTAGAAAGAGAGGGAACTGGATCGGGGAAGGAGACAGAGACGTGGCTCACCTTCGTTGTGTCTACTTTCTCCATGCCAAGTGGGGCCCGTGCCACGGGTGCGAGGCGACGCGAACCATCTGGAGCAGGAGAGCGGCGCTTGCGGGCGGGCCCAGCCACGTGCGCGTTCGGTCGCGTCCCGACTAAGTACGACCTGACGCCGAGGACCGCATGATCTGGGCTGATCGAGCGGCTCGCGTTCGGCCACTTGTTTTGCCGAGATAGTGCGCGTGCACTCTGAAGTATTTAGGTAAATTCATATATTCTTAATTAATAATTAACTTGTATAAATATACGTTAAATAATTCTAAAGATTTTGTACTATATATACGTCGACGTTAATTAATGCTGGATAATTTACTTCCATGCATGTCGCTTTTGAGTAATTTTCTTCCAAATTAAGTTCGCCGGATCAGCCAATAATCATTTCCACAAAATTACACCCCGGAAATTCAGGCTTTAACTGGTTCGTTCTGAAGGATATTGCTGACATTCCATCTTTGAAAAGATGGAAAGACAGGGGAAAGAGAGCACAAGAGAGCAGCTAGCTTTGTAACGATCCGTCCTATATGTTGTCCCCGATGTTGACGGTTCAGCAGATTGCGCGTGCATGCGTATGCATCTTTTTTTTTTTGATTATGGCAGTACAACGAACACTAGAAATAATAAAAATTACATCCAGATTCGTAAACCACCTAGCGACGACTATAAGCACTGAAGCGAGCCGAAGGCGTGTCGCCGTCATCGCCCCTCCCTTGCCAGAGCCGGGCAAAATTTGTTTAATAGACAATCGGGAAGTCATCGTGTTAAGGTTCCATAGACCAGCGCACTAGAACAGCAACCGCTGCTGGTGAAGAGTAGCGTAGATCGGAAGGATCCAAACTGAAAACACACGAACGTAGACGAACAACCAAATCCGAGTAGATCCACCAAAGATAGATCCATCGGAGACACACCTCTACACGCCCACTGACGATGCTAGACGTACCACCGGAACGGGGGCTAAGCAGGGAGCATCTTATTCCATCTTCAGGGAGTCGCCACCGTCTTGCCTTCTTGAGCATGCATGACACAAACCCTAAGAAAACTCAATAACCATCTCAAAAAGGAGCCCTCCCGTCGGCAAGGGCCAGGATCTGTTGGAAATATGCCCTAGAGGCAATAATAAAATGGTTATTATTGTATTTCCTTGTTCATGATAATTGTCTATTGTTCATGCTATAATTGTATTAACTGGAAACCGTAATACATGTGTGAATACATAGACCACAACATGTCCCTAGTAAGCCTCTAGTTGACTAGCTCGTTGATCAATAGATGGTTATGGTTTCCTGACCATGGACATTGAATGTCATTGATAACGGGATCACATCATTAGGAGAATGATGTGATGGACAAGACCCAATCCTAAGCATAGCACAAGATCGTGTAGTTCGTTTTCTAAGAGCTTTTCTAATGTCAAGTATCGTTTCCTTAGACCATGAGATTGTGCAACTCCCGAATACCGTAGGAATGCTTTGGGTGTACCAAACGTCACAACGTAACTGGGTGGCTATAAGGTGCACTACAGGTATCTCCGAAAGTGTCTGTTGGGTTGGCACGAATCGAGACTGGGATTTGTCACTCCGTATGACGGAGAGGTATCTCTGGGCCCACTCGGTAATGCATCATCATAATGAGCTCAATGTGACTAATGAGTTAGCCACAGGATCATGCGTTACGGAACGAGTAAAGAGACTTGCCGGTAACGAGATTGAACGAGGTATTGGGATACCGACGATCGAATCTCGGGCAAGTAACATACTGTCACGCCCAAGATGCGACCCTATCCTAAAGGAACTCGAAGATCCCACCAAGGATAGAAGCGCATCTTGAAGACGCTTTTGCAAGGTGGATATCATTACATCAACATTACATAATAGAAGGGGATACATACAAGGCATACAAATGCCGCAAGAATACATCAATACATCAAACACATGATCAACATCCGAGTACGGATGAAACATAACAGAAGCTCAAACGACATCCACCCTGCTAGCCCAGGCTGCCGACCTGGAACCTATCCCCTGATCGAAGAAGAAGCAGAAGAAGATCTCCAAAACAAGAAACATCGCTCTCGCGTCATGATCATCGGAAGATCTGTACCTGCAACTGGTGTTGTAGTAATCTGTGAGCCACGAGGACTCAGCAATCCCATTACCATGGGTGTCGTGGAATGGTCACGGCAGATGTCCTCGAGTTAGGACTTAGTCGTGGAGCCATCGCAGCTAGGAAGCTTAAAGGGGTTAAACGGGACAAGGAACACGGGGGTTATACTGGTTCGGCCCCTTACGGTGAAGGTAAAAGCCTACGTCTAGTTAAGGTGGTATTGCTTATGGTTTCGATGACCAGGGAGCTTGATTGCTATGCCTGGCTCTCGATGAGATCTTCCTTGTCCCTAAACCGCCGCCGGGTCATCCCTTTATAGAGAGGTTGACGCCCGGCAGCTCTCAGAGTCCCGGCCGGCTCATAAGAGTGTCCGGCTCGAACTCTCAACTATTCTTGCCTTACACTACAAGTTCTACCATAATGGCGGTTGTAACTACGGGCCTTAAGCCATCTCCGGGTCTTAAGCCCATCTTTAGCCTGCCGTCTTCAAGCTTGGCGCCGGGCTTCACGCGATGACCATTATGAGTAACCCGGCCCCTCCGGGCGGGTGACTCTAAGGTTTATATCCTCAACATTAGGCCCCAGATTGATTTGAGCCGGCTCATGTCAATCTTCAATCCTTTCGATAGAATATTTTCGGCTTACAATTGTGTAAAGGCTATAACCCGTCGTGACGTCATCTTCTGGATTCCGGGTAACCCGCTGTGACGTCATCTTCCATTAAGTCCATTTTTTACTCCACCATATCCGCAACGGATCTTATCTTTAATTGCCGTCCCGAAAATCGAGGCGTTTTTATGGCGAGATAACCACGCCGTGGCCTCCTCGTTTCTCGCGCCCACTTATGAGCTTCCCCTTATAAGTAGCCCGGCCCATGAGCCTCGTGCCACTCGTCGCCTCCATCTTCTTCTTCCTCTCGCCACTGTGCTGCCGCCCGAGCTCCGCCGCCGCCGCCGCCGCGGGTTTCTTCATCTTCACCAACTCAGGCTGCTGCATCACCCTGATGTGACCAGAGAAACGCGACGGATCTCCGCCGTAACTCCGCACCTGTAAGTCCCTGCACCTCTCCACCGTAGATCCACATTAGGGTTCCACTGTTCTTCGCCGTTCTTCGCTGTTCTTCATAAGTTCTTCGCAAGTTCCCTATAGTTCTGCCACTATGGCCATGTTTCGATGCAAGATTAGCACAGAACTCCTGCGGTAGTTGTTGCTCATCCATTTTAACACTAGTAGATCCCCTTTGTTTGAAAGAAGATCCCATTCTGAATCCATGGACTTCTTCTGCGTCAGTTCTAGGTCTAGAAATTTTTTCTCTTTAGCCAACCGTTTGATCCAAAATATTTACTGCGATCTGTGAAACTTGTTTTCACCGGACTTAGTCAAAAATTGCCTCTGCTGAGCTATGGCGGCTTATGTTTCCGGCTCAAAAGAAGCCATGCGCCGTAAATTTTCCGGCTCATTTATGATAAAGCCGTAGACAATTTGAATTACTCACGATACTTGCACCGGCTTAGATAACCCGGTGTACTTAACCATATGTCATTAGGCCCCTCTCATAAGCCGCCATTTGAGTATTTAAACTGTAAACATCTGCCGGCTTATAATTGAACCGGACATGTTCCTTTTGTCATAGGCTTCCTCTTTCACAATACCTCCCAAAGCTCCCAAAGCACCCATTACGTGCAACTGGATGAGGTCCAACGTCACCAACGACACCTTAGCTGAATTCGTAAAGACGGGTTACCTGCCCAAGAAGGATGTCATGTCTTACCGTGCCCCTGACCCGTCAGAGGAGAGACCGCAACCAAGGGAGGGTGAGGTAGTGATTTTTGCGGATCACATGAGCCGGGGCTTCGCACCGCCCGGCTCAAAATTCTTTAGAGATGTGCTGAATTTCTTTGATCTGCGGCCACAAGACATAGGACCCAACTCTGTGTCAAATATATGCAACTTCCAAGTATTCTGCGAAGTCTATCTTGGAGAAGAGCCCAGCCTGCTGCTCTTCAGAGAGCTTTTTTATCTGAACCGTCAGAACGAGTGTGCCAACGGGCCGAGCCTGGAACTTGGTGGAATCTCCATTCAACGCCGGAGAGACTGCCTCTTTCCTTATGCTGAGCCGCCAAGCCATCCGAAGGATTGGAACCAGACGTGGTTTTATTGTCAGGACACTTCTCCAGCTGACGAGAGCCCGCTGCCCAGCTTTCGTGCCCTGCGTCTGGAGCCAAATCACTCTCTGCCGGATAAGCTGACTCAAGCCGAGCGCCAATCTCTGATCCCCACCATCAACAAAATTAAGGCTCTCCTGGGAAATGGCCTCAACGGCATTGATCTGGTCCGGGTCTGGATGTCGTGGCGGGTGATCCCCTTGAGCCGCCGGCCCGGCTTAATGTGTGATTACACGGGCCGGAAAGATGACCCCCTGCGACACAGCCGCAACGATCTTCCTGAAGACGTTGTTGACGACATGATCAAGGCCCTCTTGAATGAGAGCTTGGCAGACTGCGGGAGGACCGGCTTAAACCCCTTCTGCAAGACCAACCCGGCCCCAACGGTAAGCCGCTGATCTGAACATCTTATTTTCTCCTTAGATAGTTTTCATCTGAACCTTAAGAAGGCTTCATTGTATTTTTCAGGCTGATGATAAATTCTGGAAGGTCAAGTATGACCATGAGGCGGCTAAAAAAGCCAGAAAAGCTAAGAAAGCCGCCAGGAGAGCCGCTCCCCGCAAGAAGGGAAGCAGGCCTACTGCCTCAGAGCTGCTTCAACTAAGTGACAGCTCCGAGTCAGAGGTAACCCCTGAACCTGTAAGCTCTTGTTGTATTTCTTGTTTATTCCTGTCCACCTTATTGATACTGATCATCAGCAGGATGACACCGGAGCAAGTAACCCGGTGACTGAAGAGGTAATGACACTTTCCTCTGACTCGGAGCCCTTGCCAAGGCTGAAAGTCCGAAGAGTAACCCGGAAAGTAAGATTTTCACATCCTTTAGCTTATCAAGATCCTCAATTTCTTTTGAAGCAACAGATTCATGAGAGCCGGCGGCACACCCGGACCAACAAGGATGCAGACCTCTCCTCCGGCTTACCTGAAGCGTCAAGGAAGCGCCGGACCGAGGTTATCTCCAACTTATATCCTTTTCATCCTTTGGCGGGAGTTATACGTCAACCGCTCAATTCTTCTAATTCAAATTATCAGGAAACTTCACCTTCCTCTGGTGACTCGATGCAATCGAATCTGCCGGCTTTCAAGGCCGTACCCGGGTAATGATGATCATCTCTTGTTGTGCTTATCTTTACTCATACTTTTGTACTAACCTTGTATCCTTTCAGTGCTCAAGCAAAGCTCAGTAAAAGAGCAAAGAAGAATAAGCCGGTCGAAGAGCCGGCCGTGACTGAGCCGGAGGTTTCAGCTCAAGAGCCGCCAGCTGCCTCTGCTCCTGAAGCCACCGCTCCAACCGACGAGCCAATCACAGAGACTTCTACTAACCCGGAAATCTCCAACCCGGCTCAGCCGGCCGATGACCCGGACGTGGTAATTACCCGGACGGGGTTTGTCGAGCCGGGGAGACCCACTGCGCTGGCTAAGTGCTCTGCCAAGGAAGAATTGCTAGAGCGCCGCAGGGCCAAGCTGGACATCACCAACTATGCTGACTTGTGCATTGGAGAGATCATCTCCAGCTATGTCAATCAGGTGCACAGCAGCCGGGACTTGGAAATTGACATGGTGAAGCAGATACAATAGAAGTCTGAGGTACCACTCTATTGCTTACTGCATAATCATCTTTACCATACTAGCCCCCAAGTCTACGACTTATGATAAAATATGTTGTAGACTTAATTTCCGGCTTACTTCCATGAACCGGTAATTTGTAGATAGAAACTTTCGACATGCATTAGCCCCCAAGTGCCAAGTGTCTTTGCTTGGAAAGTGCTTGGGACTTTAAAATCGCATAATAATTGTTCATACTATAACCCGGAAATTGTGCAGGCTGCTTGCAAGAAATTTGAGGCTGATATATCAGAGCTGAAGAACTGCCTGAAGACTCAGGAAACTGAGACCCGGAAGGCCAACGCCAAATTTGAATCCAGCATTGCTGCTCAAGAGAAGCTGAAGAAGAAGTTTGAAGCTGAAAGGAAGACTTGGGCCGAAGAGAAGGCTGCTCTGGTAAGCCGGGCCGAACAGGCGGAGAAGGCTCTGACGGAGAGAACCGCCGAACTCTCCGGCTTAAAACGCCATGTGTCACAAATGGTCGCCGCAATCTTCGGTAAGTCCTTCTGCAGGCTTTGAACAAGTTTACAGTCTTTATGTCTCATAACTCCCATCATTGAGAACGGCTTATCTTACTTTGTTAAACAGGTCCCAGAAGCGCCAACCTCAATCAGAACGTGCTGACCAAGATGAAGGCCGTGTACACCCTGGTGGAGCAACTCTACACCGGGTCACAGCGCGCTTTGGCCGTGGTGGCCCTATCCAATGAGGTTCCGACTCACCTGGCGGAAGTACTTCGCCGGCTTGCCGTTCTTCCTCAGCGTGTCCAAGAGCTGCGACGGGCCTCTGCAAGAGCCGGAGCCATAGCTGCTCTGAGCCGGGCCAAGGCTTTCCTTCCAGAGCTAGACCCGGCTGACATTGCACTTGGTTACGACAGCTTGAAGGAAGACGGCACCCCCTTCGACCAAAAGGACTTTGCTGCCTGTGTGAAGATCGTGCGCCCGGTGGCCACCTGATTGGGAATGACACCGATCTGACCAAGTACCAACCGGGCTACGACGCAGAGAATCAGAGGATCCCCACCCCGCGTTATGAAGCCATCAGCTTAGTCCCGCCGACTCGTAAGCACACCTTTGCCCCGGAAATTGACCCGGCCGGGTTAATTGACGAGGAAGCTCAATTTGAAGCTTTGAGCGGCATTGACTGGAAATCGTCAACCTTCCAGGTCTTGGGAACAGCCGGAGGAGCGGAGAGGGATGAGCCAGAAGCTTCGACCCAGCAAGCATCTTGACTCTTTAGGCGGCTTGTTAAACAATGCTTCACCCTTTTGGACTCGGGGAGTCTTGTAATAGAATAGGACCAACATTTTAACTTTGTCGTGCCATCGTGCACGTGTTGAATGCTTAATTCCATTGAAGTTGCTTCCTTATATTCTTCCGGGTCATAATTGATCATTCATTTTCCTTAAGCTCAAATAACTGTCTTTAACTATCCTGCATAGAAAAACAAATCACAAGTCTCTAGGCGGCTTACCGCACTGAGAATCATAGTCTCATATATATAACCCGGAATATGAATCTAAGTCACGAAAGACTGGTCCTCAATTATGTCCTTGATATAACCGTAATAACACACTTATAGGCCTTCAAGTACACTTCCGGTTTATATAACCCGGATAATAAGGTTGGTACCTCAACTCCGGTTTACCAGTCTTGATAATGCTGATTGTGCGCGACTAGCATTGTGAATCAAAATTAAGCCGGCGGAATAAGAACCGCCGTGTACACTGTTGATACAACCAGAAGAACTTGTTGTAAATCAGAAAATCAAAACTTAGGGGCTTCTGGTTCGAATACGACCAGAGACCCGTCCCAAAGGGGTTAAGCTAAGATTCGAGCGCAATCATATAGCCCCCAGTGGGTTTGGCGATGCCGATCAAGAGGGTACCCACAACTATGTTCTCTTTGGTTCGAATATGACCCATGTTTGAACAGGAAGCCCCCAAATGACCTTAAGAGTTGTTTAACGACGCTGATTCGAATACGATCCACGTCGGTTCCCAAAGGGGGTTGAGCTATGATTCAAATATGATCAAAGAAAACTCCCCAATGAGCTCCGCACTTTGCCAATCAAATGGGTATCGACAGCTATGTTCTCTTTGGTTCGAATACGACCTATGTTTGAACAGGAAGCCCCCAAATGACTATATTGCGTACGGCTAGATTCGAATACGATCATAAGCCGGATCCACCTCTAAGTTACCATGTGATCTTGTAATGGAAACAACACATTTACCATTGGAGGAGAAAAAAGGACAGAGGTCCTGCTTTATTGCTTATCATAATATATACATGGCTATAGAAATATGTACATTATGAGAGCCGGTGGCTCAAGTGTAATAAGGCCGAAGCTGAGCTATGTTCCACGGCCGACGGGTCTCTTCCTCCGACTTACGTGAATTTTTATGCTCCCGAACGTCAATAAGGTAGTATGACCCGTTGTGCAAGTTCTTGCTGACCACAAAGGGCCCTTCCCAAGGCGGGGATAACTTGTGCGCATCTGTTTGATCTTGGATGAGCCGGAGCACCAGATCACCTTCCTGGAAGACCCGGGACTTAACCCGGCGACTGTGATAATGGCGCAGGTCTTGTTGGTAAATCGCTGAGCGAGCTGCTGCCACATCACGCTGTTCATCCAACAAGTCAAGAGCATCTTGGCGCGCCTGTTCATTATCCGCCTCAACATAAACCGCCACTCGAGGCGAGTCATGACGGATGTCACTGGGGAGGACTGCTTCCGCTCCTTAAACCATGAAGAAAGGCGTGTCACCCGTAGACCTGTTAGGAGTAGTATTGATGCTCCATAACACGGAGGGTAACTCCTCCACCCAATAACCCGGCGCCCGTTGCAAAGGGACCAAAAGCCGGGGCTTGATGCCTTTCAGAATCTCCTGA
Organism: Triticum aestivum; assembly: GCF_018294505.1. Classification (NCBI taxonomy): domain Eukaryota; kingdom Viridiplantae; phylum Streptophyta; class Magnoliopsida; order Poales; family Poaceae; genus Triticum; species Triticum aestivum. The sequence goes on along the minus strand of NC_057808.1, from coordinate 555,611,776 downwards.
TTAGCTCTCTCAGCTTAACCATTGGATTGAGGGTGAGCCACTGATGAAACATCAAGTCGAATATGCTCTCGTTGGCAGAACTCCTCCATGGCGCCCTTGGACAGATTGGTACCATTGTCAGTTATAATGCTGTGTGGAAAGCCAAAGCAAAAGATCACCCTTTTCATGAACTACACCACCGTGACTGCGTCACACTTGCTAACTGGCTCTGCTTCAACCCACTTTGTGAATTTGTCAACTGCCACCAAGAGGTGGGTCTTCTTGTCCTTGGACCTTTTGAAAGGCCCAACCATATCGAGCCCCCAGACCGCAAATGGCCAAGTGATTGGTATCATCCGCAGCTCTTGAGCCGGCACATGAGCCCGTCATGAGAACCTCTGGCAACCGTCACATTTACTGACCAAGTCCTCCGCATCAGCATGAGCCGTCAGCCAATAAAAGCCATGACGGAAAGCTTTGGCCACAAGGGATTTTGAGTCGGCATGATGGCCGCAATCCCCTTCGTGAATCTCACGCAAGATTTCTTGACCTTCCTCAGGGGAAACACAACGCTGGAACGCTCCCGTAACACTACGGCGATGCAGCTCACCATCGATAACAACCATTGACTTAGACCGTCGGGTTATTTGTCTGGCCAAAGTTTCATCCTCAGGCAACTCTCCCCGGGTCATGTAAGCCAAGTAAGGCACCGTCCAGTCCGGGGTGATGTGGAGTGCCGCCACCAACTGTGCCTCCGGGTCAGGGACAGCCAAATCTTCCTCTGTAGGTACCTTAACAGAAGGGTTATGCAAGATGTCCAGGAAAGTATTAGGTGGCACCGGCTTTCGCTGAGAGCCCAGCCGGCTTAATGCATCAGCCACCTCGTTCTTCCTGCGATCGATGTGCTCTACTTGGTAACCCTGAAAGTGTCCAGCAATGGCATCAACTTCACGGCGATAAGCCGCCATGAGAGGGTCCTTGGAATCCCACTTGCCTGATACTTGTTGAGCCACTAAGTCTGAGTCGCCGAAGCACCTTACCCGGCTCAAGCTCATCTCCTTAGCCATCCGAAGACCATGGAGCAAGGCCTCGTACTCAGCCGCATTGTTAGTGCAAGGAAATATCAACCGTAGCACATAATGAAACTTGTCAACTTTAGGGGAAGCCAATACAACTCCAGCCCCCGAGCCCTTCAATTGCCTGGACCCATCGAAGTGAATAGTCCAATATGTGTTATCCGGCTTTTCTTCGGGCACTTGTAGCTCCGTCCAATCGTTGATGAAATCCACCAAGGCTTGAGATTTAACAGCAGTGCATGGTACGTATTTCAGACCATGAGGCCCGAGCTCTATAGCCCACTTAGCCACTCTTCCTGTGGCTTCTCTGTTTTGGATGATATCTCCAAGGGGAGCGGAACTGACCACAGTGATAGGGTGACCTTGGAAATAATGCTTAAGCTTCCGGCTTGCCATGAACACACCATAAACAAGCTTCTGCCAATGTGGATATCACTATTTGGACTCGATGAGCACTTCGCTGACGTAGTAAACCGGCCGCTGAACCGGATACTCTTTACCCTCTTCCTTGCGCTCCACCACCACAGCCACACTGACGGCTCGTGTGTTAGCAGCTACATACAGTAATAAGGGCTCCTTGTCAACCGGAGCAGCGAGGACTGGGGGCTCAGCCAGCTGTCTCTTCAAATCCTCAAAAGCAGTATTAGCAGCATCATTCCAGACAAAGTCATCAGTTTTCTTCATCAACTGGTACAATGGCATGGCCTTCTCACCCAAACGGCTTATAAACCGGCTTAAAGCAGCAATGCGACCCGCCAGGCGCTGGACGTCGTTTATACACGCCAGCTTAGCCAGAGAGGTGATTGCCTTGATCTTCTCCGGGTTAGCTTCAATGCCTCTGTTGGAAACCAAGAAACCCAAGAGCTTGCCTGCAGGAACACCAAAAACACACTTGGCCGGGTTAAGCATCATTTTGTAGACCCGGAGATTATCAAAGGTTTCCCTCAGATCATCTATCAAGGTTTCCTTCTCCCTGGACTTAACCACAATATCATCCACATATGCATGAACATTGCGCCCAATCTGGTTATGAAGACAGTTCTGCACGCAACGCTGATAAGTCGCCTGAGCACTCTTGAGTCCAAAAGGCATAGACACATAACAGAAGGCTCCAAAGGGAGTGATGAACGCCGTCTTCTCCTGGTCCTTAACTGCCATTTTAATCTGATTGTATCCAGAATAAGCATCCAAGAAACTTAAGCGCTCGCAACCCGCCGTAGCATCAATGATTTGATCAATACGGGGAAGGGCAAAAGGATCAGCCGGACATGCTTTGTTTAAGTCCATGTAGTCCACACACATCCCCCAGGTGCCATTCTTCTTGAGCACGAGCACCGGGTTAGCTAACCACTCTGGGTGAAATACTTCAACAATAAACCGGCCGCCAAGAGCCGGGCCACCTCTTCACCAATGGCTTTCTGCCTCTCTTCATTAAACCGTCGAAGGAATTGCCTGACCGGCTTAAATTTTAGATCAACATTGAGAGTGTGCTCAGCGAGTTCTCTAGGTACACCTGGCATGTCAGAAGGCTTCCATGCAAAGATGTCCCTGTTCTCACGGATGAACTCGATGAGCGCGCTTTCCTATTTCGGATCCAAATTGGCACTGATGCTAAACTGCTGAGATGAGTCACCTGGAACAAAATCAACAAGTTTAGTCTCATCAGCCGACTTAAATTTCATTGCCGGCTCATGCTCCGTAGTCGGCTTTTTTAGAGAGGTCATATCTGTTGGGTCGACATTGTCCTTGTAAAATTTCAACTCCTCTGTTGCACAAACAGATTCTGTATAAGCCGCATCGCCTTCCTCACACTCCAAAGCCACCTTCCGGCTGCCATGAACCGTGATGGTCCCATTATGACCCGGCATCTTAAGCTGCAAATACACGTAACACGGCCGTGCCATGAACTTGGGTAAGCCGGCCGCCCAAATATGGCATGATACAGACTTCTTATCTTCACCACCTCAAAGGTCAATTTTTCCACCCTGTAGTTGTACTCGTCCCCAAAGGCCACTTCCAACTCGATCTTACCAACTGGATAAGCTGACTTACCAGGCACCACACCATGGAAAATAGTATTGGACTGGCTGAGGTTCTTATCAATCAACCCCATACGACGAAAAGTCTCATAATAGAGGCTGTTGATGCTGCTGCCTCCATCCATGAGCACCTTAGTGAACTTATATCCTCCCACCTGAGGGGCCACCACCAGGGCCAAGTGACCCGGATTATCAACTCGGGGAGGGTGATCCTCCCTACTCCACACAATAGGCTGCTCAGACCATCTTAAATAGCGTGGAACCGCCGGCTCAACAGCATTCACAGCCCTCTTATGAAGCTTCTGATCTCGCTTACACAGACTGGTGGTAAATACGTGATACTGTCCACCGTTAAGCTGCTTTGGATTGGTCTGATAACCCCCCTGCTGCTGTTGATGACCCTGGCCAGACTGCTGATTAAAGCCCCCTTGACCGTGCTGAGGATTAGAATTTGAGCCGCCGCCTGGGCCATGAAAACCGTCAGCGCCTGAGCCGCCGCCCGGGCCATTGTTGCCATTAAAGGCATTGGAATTCTTAAAGGCCTTCATGATTGCGCAATCATTCCATAGATGAGTAGCTGGCTTCTCCCTAGAACCATGCCTCGGACAAGGCTCATTCAACAGCTGCTCCAGCGTCGGGCCTGACCCGCCGGCTCGGGGAGGTGGCCTCCCCTTGCGTCGCTGGTTATTACCCTGTGAGCTGGCGTTGGCCACGAACTCTAGGCTGCCGTCGGCCTTACGCTTGCCACCTCCTTGGTTCCCCGGGTTATGCTGAGGACCCTTGCTATTGCCGTTCTTCCTTCCCTTCCCGGTCCTTTCATCATCTGAAGCGGGGTCCTTGGTACTATCAGAGTCGGCGTACTTGACAAGAGCCGCCATCAGCGTACCCATATCGTTGCAGTCGCGCTTAAGCCGCCCGAGTTTCATCTTCAGGGGCAGGAAACGACAATTCTGCTCCAACATTAAGACTGCAGAGCCGGCATCCATCTTATCAGATGAATGTATTATCTCTTTGACCCGGCGAACCCAATGTGTCGTAGACTCACCCTCCTGCTGTTTACAGTTAGTCAAATCCATAATTGACATAGACTGCCTACAGGTGTCTTTGAAGTTTTGGATGAACCAGGCTTTCAGCTCAGCCCAAGACCCGATGGAATTCGGTGGCAGCCCTTTCACCCAAGTGCGGGCAGTCCCATCTAACGTCATGGTGATGTACTTGGCCATCGCCGCTTCACTGACCTCCAGTAATTCCATGGCCATCTCGTAACTCTCGATCCAGGCTCCGTGTTGTAAATCAGCCGTGTAATTAGGCACCTTCCTAGGCCCTTTGAAGTCCTTGGGTAGATGCTCATTGCGGAGAGCCGGCACTAAACAAGGGACACCTCCAGTCCTCGTAGGGATACCCACGTCGACGGAAGTCGTCGGATAAGCCGGGGGTGTCTGGTAAGCCGTCAACTGAGGCACCTGCTCCGCCTCTTGCCGCACTCTGTCTTGGTCTGTTGCGTGAAAGGCTCCGTTATGTGCCCGGCCATGGCCAGGGGGCAAGTCATGGCGTCGGACATTACTTGAGCCGGTCGCTGAGACCATGTGTCTGCTATAACTCGGGCTCCGGCCTGGACGAGGCGTTGAGTGGATCCTGTCCCGGCTGTAAGAGTATGCCTCTTGCTGCGCCAGCGCTGTCTGAAGGAGTTCTCTGACCCGGCGGGTTTCAACAGCCGTTGGAGAGTCGCCGTCAATTTGGAGAGCCGCCAGCCGTGCTGCCGCGGCGACCATGTTTTCCAGCGGGTTAGAATAATGACCCGGTGGTATTGGCACATACTGAGGCGGGGCGGGGCTCACCCGGGGAGCCCCCATCACCTGTGGCTGAATAGGTGTTCCAGCCCCGGGCACTATGATCTCCGGCGGGTTACTAGACCCTGCACCTGGCGTGTTGAAAAGGTTTCGAGGATCGTAGACCGGAGGGAGCCGAGATTGGGCCTTTTGATGCCTCCTTCTCATGACCTCATTGGACGTGTTCTGATCCATCGTGAGCCGGAAGGACTGCGCCTGAATCAACTGAGTCTGGGCGTCGAGAGCCGCCCTCTCCGCCGCCATCCTGATCCCTTCCGCCGCCAGATCCTCCTTGGCTTTCACTAGATCTAACTTTAACTGCGCCACCTCCGCGTCATGCTGAGCTTGATCCGCCGGGTCAACCGTGGCGGTCAACAGGGCCGTCATCTTGTCCGTGAGATCCATCAGCACCTGAGCCGGCGAGGGTACCGGGTTTCCTGACCCCGCGGCAGGGTTCTGAACAGGCTGTGCATCGGCCATGAAGATTCCAACCCGGCTCGGCGGCTCAAAAGGGTCCGGAATACTGTCACCATCGGAACAACCCCTGAGCCTGCCATCTTGAATTTGATACAACGAGTTTGACTCATCTGTGGACGACTCGCCGTCAGAGACGGCGGCCGTCTCATCACCAGATCCAGATCCATCAGAAAGCCCTCCATGGACACATCCCACAAAAGCACGCTTCAAGGCAGGTAGGGCCCGGGCGGGTCGCGCGCGCTGAGCTGTCTTGATGAGATCGGCGCAGAAATCCGGCTCAGGGCCCGGCTCACAATCTTGCCAATGAAGACATGAATTCCGCCGAAGGGGACCCGGTACCCGTACTCAATTGAGCCGGCGTCGGGGCCCCAGTTTGCATCGTCGATGTAAGCTTGCCGCGACGACTCTTGGTCATCCGGCCCATAGCGTATCCCTTGAGCCCTTCGAAGCTGCCCTTCAAGAACTCAAATCCACCGTGCGCTGGCCCCACGGTGGGCGCCACCTGTCGTGGAATTGTCACGACAGATGTCCTCGAGCTAGGACTTAGTCGTGGAGCCATTGCAGCTAGGAAGCTTAAAGGGGTTAAACGGGACAAGGAACATGGGGGTTATACTGGTTCGGCCCCTTACGGTGAAGGTAAAAGCCTACGTCCAGTTGAGGTGGTATTGCTTATGGTTTCGATGACCAGGGAGCTTGATTGCTATGGCTGGCTCTCGATGAGATCTTCCTTGTCCCTAAACCGCCGCCGGGTCGTCCCTTTATAGAGAGGTTGACGCCCAACAGCCCTCAGAGTCCCGGCCGGCTCATAAGAGTGTCCGGCTCGGACTCTCAACTATTCTTGCCTTACACTACAAGTTCTACCATAATGGCGGTTGTAACTACGGGCCTTAAGCCATCTCCGGGTCTTAAGCCCATCTTTAGCCCACCGTCTTCAAGCATGGCGCCGGGCTTCACGCGATGACCATTATGAGTAACCCGGCCCCTCCGGGCGGGTGACTCTAAGGTTTATATCCTCAACAATGGGTATCAAGACTAGCAAAGCTTAATGGGAAAGGAATGGATAAGGTGGTGAGGTTGCAGCAGCGGCTAAGCAAGTATGGTGGCTAACTTACGCAAATAAGAGCGAGAAGAGAAGCAACGGAACGGTCGTGAAACTAGCAATGATCAAGAAGTGATCCTGAACTCCTACTTACGTCAAACATAACCCATAAACCGTGTTCACTTCCCGGACTCCGCCGAGAAGAGACCATCACGGCTACACACGCGGTTGATGCGTTTTAAATAAGTCAAGTGTCAAGTTCTCTACAACCGGATATTAACAAATTCCCATCTGCCACATAACCGCGGGCACGGCTTTCGAAAGATAATACCCTGTAGGGGTGTCCCAACTTAGCCCATTATAAGCTCTCACGGTCAACGAAGGATATTCCTTCTCCAGGGAAGACCCGATCAGTCTCGGAATCCCGGTTACAAGACATTTCGACAACGGTAAAACAAGACCAGCAAAGCCGCCCGATGTGTCGACAATCCCGATAGGAGTCGCACGTACCTCGTTCTCACGACACACCGGATGAACACTACGTACAACTAAAACCAGCCCTCAAGTTTCCCCGAGGTGGCGCTGCAAGTGGCTCTAGTTTGGACCAACACACCGAGGAGCACTGGCC
>NC_057808.1:555582041-555604538 GCF_018294505.1 Triticum aestivum | reverse complement strand
CCAAGGTTGGGCCTTGCTGGAGGAGTTTTATTCAAAGCGAACTGTCAAGGGGGTCCCATAAATCACCCAACCGCGTAAGGGACGCAAAATCAAGGAACATAACACCGGTATGACGGAAACTAGGGCGGCAAGAGTGGAACAAAACACCAGGCATAAGGCCGAGCCTTCCACCCTTTACCAAGTATATAGATGCATTAATAATATAAGAGATATTGTGATATCCCAACATAAACATAATCCAACATGGAGCAATCTTCATCTTCACCCGCAACTAGCAACGCTATAAGAGGGGCTGAGCAAAGCGGTAACATAGCCAAACAACGGTTTGCTAGGAAGGGTGACAAAGGTTAGAGGTGGTTTCATGGCAATTTGGGCGGCTTGAAGAGCAAGTGAATAGGTAGCGCAGCAAAGCGATAGAACGAAGCAACTAGCATAGCAATGATAGTACTGAGATCCAAGGTGACGGTCATTTTGCCTGAAATCCCGCTTGGAAGAAGAACGAGTCCATGAAGAAGATGAAGCCACGAAGACGAACGAATCCTCACGATCGCAACGACACGGGAACTATCGAGAAGAAGCACAAAACATGGTAAACAAGGCATGATGCTCAACCAAGTATGATGCATGACAAGGCTACAAGAAGCTACTCATGGCAAGAGATGATGCATACAAGATCAAGACATCAAAGCAAGTTTAAATGAGGCCGGAAACAACCTATAACAATTCCGGTAAGTCCTCATATGCAAATTTCGAAATTGGTCCAGATCTGAATAAACCTTATGTTCAAGTTGTTAAACAGCAAGTTAAAATGCACCAAGATGATCTACATGAAATTCTAGTCAAGTTACATATAAAGTTCATTAGCTTCGGAGCGACGGCTTAGAAGATATGAGCAAAACAAGTTAAACATGCCATTGATGCAAAATGCATTCAAACATCAAGCAAACACACTCAAGGCATGGATCCAACAAGTTAATACGAAACTACATGCAAAATTAAGCAAGTTTCATATAGAGCATGCCCACAACGGAGCAACGGGGCAACACATACACTCCAAACAACATATAGCAACAATCTGTCCAAAACAGCAGCTAGGCTTCTTGCAGGCATGAAAACAATATGGTACAACACCTTAACATGAAAACAAATGACATGGGCATGATGTACAGGTAAAGCATTACAAAACATGAACACTAAGCTATCTCCAGAAATCAGTAGAACATGCTCAAAAGGACATGGCAAGATTGCAATAATAACAGTTCACAGACTTGGCAGAAAATCACTGGACATGGCAGAAATAACATCAGATTGCAAAGTTTAGAGCTATCAAACAACATGCTACAGGAACATATCATAGCAAACAAAGGCATGGCATGAATCTACTAATTTCATAGAACAAAAGTCCCTTACTGAACATGAGCTAAAAAGGCACAGAAGATATGAGGGCACCCATGTAAACATAGCAAATTTCATAAACAGATTCAGACTTGGAAGAAAAACAGAGCATGGCATAAATAACGATAAGTAGTCATGTTGGTGAGGTTGAACCACTCACCATAGAGCAATACATGGCATGATAAGGTAGCCAGCAGTAAGATGGCATAAATATGAAGCTAATCCTGGCAATAGCATAGTCATAGGGTACATGGATTACTAGTAACCACCATGGCAAAAATTGATGAACATGTAAACAATCTGCCAGGAACATTTTATAGCAAACGTAGAGCAAGATTAAGACATGCTAGAGCACTCCATAATTGCAAACATGGGCATGGATGGATAGAGCATAAGATGTGTAACAAAACATCCTTAGTGAACATCTCCAGATTATGCGTAGAACTCTTGGTGGCAGCAGGTTTACATGGCAACAAAATATAACAGACTCAGACTTAGCAGAAATGACCAAGTCACAGAAATCAGCAACATCATTGAGGCTACTTTGCATGCTTGTGCTAGTCACCACATTGATCACAAAAATACATGGCAAGCACCTTTGTAAATATGGCATGATGTAGTCCAAAACACATGTAGAGCTCATGCTCATAGGATGCACACACAAAATGCAATGAAAAAGACAAATCATCAAGTTCTGATAACAGACAGCAGTTAACATCATATAGCACACTTGCAACGATGATTAGGGCATCAATATGAACTCAAACAAGCATGGCACAATAAAAGAAAATGAAGCGCATCTCAAAGCAAACATTTCGATATATCACACGCACGAAACGGAGCAGTATGCATGGAGATATGATGCAATGAACAGGAGCATATAATGTAAAATATACGGGACAGAGAAATTCAAAGGGAGGGAGAAGTCAACCTAGACCCGATCTAGGGTTCGTCGGGCTCGCCGGAGACGGAGCTGGCCGGCCGGAGTTTGGAGAGGAGGGAGACGTCGACAGCGGGGTCGGGAGTCGCCGGAGGAGGCGGGGGAGGCCGGCGACCGGAGAGGAGTGGGGCGGCGAGGGCGCGGTCGTCGGGCAGCGCCGGCGTGGAGGACGGAGCGGCGGGCGACGAGGCGGCAATGGCGGCGGAGGGCGGCGGCGCGGGGCGCGGGGAAGCCTCGGGCGCGGCGAAGTCGGCGGGGCGGATGCGGAGGCGCGGGCGGGGGAGCGCGGCCCGGCGGCGGCGGGATCTAGGCCCGCGTGGGCCCCGGATGGTCTCCGCGGGCCGGCGGCGCGCTGGAGGAGAGAGAGGAGGCGCGGGGATGATGTGGCGGCAGCGGATTGGTTGGAGGGCGGCGGCGGACATGTCCGGCGTGGGGGAATTTTGTCCGGTGGCGCAAGATAGAAGGAGGCTAGGGTTTGCACCACGAAATTCGGGGGAGAGGGCATATATATAGCTAGAGGGAGCTAGGAGAGTCCAAACGGGGTGCGGTTTTCGCCCACACGATCATGATTGAACGGCGGAGAGCATGGAGGGGAGTTTGCTGGGTTAGTGGCTGATTTGGAGGGGTGTTGGGCTGCAAGACGAAAGGGGCTTTCGGGGTACGCAGTTAACCGTTGGGGCATCAAACGACCTCCAAATGGAACGAAATTTGACGGGCGGTCTGTCGGTGCTATACTAAGGCCACTCGGCCAATCTCGGCCCATTCCAAGAACGTTTTTCTCCCGCTCACGAAACAAGGTCTGAGAGGGGCGACGGGCACACGCGAGAGTGTCGGATCGCGAAACGGACAACGGGGAAAAGGACCGGATGCAAGTTTTTAAGAACATGATGATGCAATGCATATGATGACATTGCAAAATGCAACACGCAAGCAAATGACAAGGCAAGGACGGCGAATAACTGGCAGACACATGGCGCATCGGATCCGGGGCGTTACAACACTCCTCCACTAACAAGAGATCCCGTCCCGAGATCTTAGGACCGAGACGGAAGGAAAAAGGGATGAGGTGAAATAAGAACGCAAGAGGAAATCAAATAATCGAGAGCACTCGAGAAGAAGAGAGGAACGACGAGAATGACGAGAATCCAATGCTCACGGAATCAGAAAGACTCTGAAACCACTCCGGCTAGAACGAGATAAAAAATGAATAAGACTGAAAGGATTTAAACGGCACTCCGGTTGAAACATGGAGGAATAGAACACGAGCTTGAGAGGATGGAATGATACTTGATGAAGACACGACACAAAACCTCCGGAAATAATTGAAATAGTTGAATGAAAAGAACGGAGAAGAAAATGACAACTTGTGCCACGAATGAAAATGAAAGCATCTGTAGAAGGAAAGGTTTAAGCGGAGTTGTTGAGAAAATCAACAGCGAAAAGAATAAGCTTGTTGTGGACTTATGGGTAACATCTCAAGATCATAAGGTGATAACCGGCTACAAACGGAAATGATTGGGTAGCTGAGGAGAACGAAGAAATGCAAAACTCCACTTCAAAAGAATACGGAGAATTAATTGCACTTCGAAAAGCACAAAGGAAAGATACTAGAACTCCTTCAACAAGAATCTTGATGAACACTTGAAGAATGAATTAAATCATGACGAGCCACCGTGATGAACTCCGGTAACAAAAGAATGACGAGATAAAATTCAAGGATGAAAGGGATAAGATTAAATCCTTGCGATGATTTGGATGGAGGTTCGCGACGAAATCGGCGAGAGGCTTAGAACTCCGGAAAAGAAAAGATGAAAACACTTTGAACCGAGAATGTGATAAGATGAACAATCTCCAAAACGAAGAGATAAAACCACTTGAAGAAAGAAGAATAAGGATTACGTTATGCTTATCCTCCACCAATTAAATTGATGAGATACCATGGATTTGCATACCACTTATTCGCGTTGGAAAGATTAAGGGGGGGATATATCGCAAAACTTGAGAAAGTCTTCAGGAACCACCAGTAGGATTTGGAAAGAACGAATTAATTGATATGATAACAACAGAAGGAATCTTGAACGAGCCACCATAGGAATTGAAACGAATGACGAAAAGAGAATGAATCACCGGAAAGAATTAGAAGGCATGAAGATACTTGAGGAAGTTAAGAGACAAGAGAACAAAGAGATCGCAAACTGATTAAAGAGCAAAACACCGGAAGAATATGGAGATGAACGAAAAGGCATGAATATAGAATAATCGGAGAACGGATTTGAGAACTTAGAACGACGAAATATTCTGAAATGGAGGCCTCCGGATAATTGAGACGGAAAACAAATCCTGAAATACTCCGGATGGGTGAAAAGATTTTGCACGACTAGAAACGATATGAGCGGATAGCATCAAGCTAGCGACATGAATCTTCGGGAGAGCGGACATGATTTAGGGAAAAAAACTCTTCTTCGGTCTTCAAATGTATAGAATGATGACAAGAAAGAACACCAAAATTGTTGACATACACCGGGAGAATGAAAAGCGAAGAGGTAGAGTCAAGAATGAAAATAATTTGGAATCGATCTTGGAAAGGCATCTGACTGATGAAATTCATTCTTACGTCAACTTTGAAAAGAATTTGAGAATAACTCCGGGAAAATTAGAAGAGTCAGGTAAGATCCTGGGAAAAACCTGTGGGTTAGGGCCCACTAAAAAGAAACACCGTTGGAAAGGATTGTTGAATGGGAAATGATGCACCAGAAAAATTGAAATATTTGAATGAGGTGACAACCTCGAATTAGTTCGAACACAGACGAATCTCCTGAGATGTCTTCAATACTCCAGGATAATAGAATGGCGAAAGGAGGAACGAGCAAGGGGAAAACACTTCGGTCAAGGAAAAGAATACGATCAACACCGAAAACTTAAATTGGATCCCCCGGAAAAGGAAATGAGACGAACAATGATTAATTAGGCGAGAATTCACCGGTTGAAATAATTGAGGGAAGACTGAAGAGGCTCCGCACGAATAAAATTGATGCTCGAAAGAGACTCGGGCTCTGGGAATAAAAGGGTGGGAGGGTGGGAAAAAAACAACGGCAACTTGGAAGGGGAAATCGACGAATAGTTTGAAGAGAAAACACCGGTAGAAAGAATGCAAAGGCTTGACACGAGTAGGATGGATACTCGATTACGGACTCCGGTTCCGAGAAGAAAAGGGGTGGGCGGGTGGGAAAAAACAAGGACAACTTCGGATAGGGAAAACGACATCGGTTGAAAAGAGATGAGGATTAATCTGGCAAAAGATGACGAGGATCGAAACCACTCAAAGAGAGGTGCGCCAGATTGAAAAGAGGATGGACAACGAACGAAAACCAACCGCGAGATCCTAAAAAAATTGGAAGGGGAAGAGGAATAGTTCAAAACAACTACGTAAAGATTCCTCACCAGAGCGACGAAGGGGGCTGAGGAGTAAAAAGAATTCCTACTCTCCGATATAACTAGACTCCGAAAAAGTTTTCTTCTAGACTCAACAACGGCCAAACTACACGATCAAACAAAGGGGGCTCCTAGGGTCGGTCGAGGCTCTGATACCAACTTGTCACGCCCAAGATGCGACCCTATCATAAAGGAACTCGAAGGTCCCACCAAGGATAGAAGCGCATCTTGAAGACGCTTTTGCAAGGTGGATATCATTACATCAACATTACATAATAGAAGGGGATACATATAAGGCATACAAATGCCGCAAGAATACATCAATACATCAAACACATGATCAACATCCGAGTACGGATGAAACATAACAGAAGCTCAAACGACATCCACCCTGCTAGCCCAGGCTGCCGACCTGGAACCTATCCCCTGATCGAAGAAGAAGCAGAAGAAGATCTCCAAAACAAGAAACATCGCTCTCGCGTCATGATCATCGCAAGACCTGTACCTGCAACTGGTGTTGTAGTAATCTGTGAGCCACGAGGACTCAGCAATCCCATTACCATGGGTATCAAGACTAGCAAAGCTTAATGGGAAAGGAATGGATAAGGTGGTGAGGTTGCAGCAGCGGCTAAGCAAGTATGGTGGCTAACTGAAGCAACGGAACGGTCGTGAAACTAGCAATGATCAAGAAGTGATCCTGAACTCCTACTTACGTCAAACATAACCCATAAACCGTGTTCACTTCCCGGACTTCGCCGAGAAGAGACCATCACGGCTACACACGCGGTTGATGCGTTTTAAATAAGTCAAGTGTCAAGTTCTCTACAACCGGATATTAACAAATTCCCATCTGCCACATCACCGTGGGCACGGCTTTCAAAAGATAATACCCTGCAGGGGTGTCCCAACTTAGCCCATTATAATCTCTCACGGTCAACAAAGGATATTCCTTCTCCCGGGAAGACCCGATCAGTCTCGGAATCCCGGTTACATGACATTTCGACAACGGTAAAACAAGACTAGCAAAGCCGCCCGATGTGTCGACAATCCCGATAGGAGTCGCACGTACCTCGTTCTCACGACACACCGGATGAACACTACGTACAACTAAAACCAGCCCTCAAGTTTCCCCGAGGTGGCGCTGCAATTGGCTCTAGTTTGGACCAACACTCCGAGGAGCACTGGCCCGGGGGGGGGGGTAAAATAAGATGACCCTCGGGAGCGCGACTCCCAAAGGAAAAAGGCTAGGTGAGGCAAATGTAAAACCCAAGGTTGGGCCTTGCTGGAGGAGTTTTATTCAAAGCGAACTGTCAAGGGGGTCCCATAAATCACCCAACCGCGTAAGGGACGCAAAATCAAGGAACATAACACCGGTATGACGGAAACTAGGGCGGCAAGAGTGGAACAAAACACCAGGCATAAGGCCGAGTCTTCCACCCTTTACCAAGTATATAGATGCATTAATAATATAAGAGATATTGTGATATCCCAACATAAACATAATCCAACATGGAGCAATCTTCATCTTCACCTGCAACTAGCAACGCTATAAGAGGGGCTGAGCAAAGCGGTAACATAGCCAAACAACGGTTTGCTAGGAAGGGTGACAAAGGTTAGAAGTGGTTTCATGGCAATTTGGGCGGCTTGAAGAGCAAGTGAATAGGTAGCGCAGCAAAGCGATAGAACGAAGCAACTAGCATAGCAATGATAGTAGTGAGATCCAAGGTGACGGTCATCTTGCCTGAAATCCCGCTAGGAAGAAGAACGAGTCCATGAAGAAGATGAAGCCACGAAGACAAACGAATCCTCACGATCGCAACGACACGGGAACTATCGAGAAGAAGCACACAACATGGTAAACACACCACACATGAACAAGGCATGATGCTCAACCAAGTATGATGCATGACAAGGCTACAAGAAGCTACTCATGGCAAGAGATGATGCATACAAGATCAAGACATCAAAGCAAGTTTAAATGAGGCCGGAAACAACCTATAACAATTCCGGTAAGTCCTCATATGCAAATTTCGAAATTGGTCCAGATCTGAATAAACCTTATGTTCAAGTTGTTAAAAAACAAGTTAAAATGCACCAAGATGATCTACACGAAATTCTAGTCAAGTTACATATAAAGTTCATTAGCTTCGGAGCTACGGCCTAGAAGATATGAGCAAAACAAGTTAAACATGGCATTGATGCAAAATGCATTCAAACATCAAGCAAACACACTCAAGGCATGGATTCAACAAGTTAATATGAAACTACATGCAAAACTAAGCAAGTTTCATATAGAGCATGCTCACAACGGAGCAACGGGGCAACACATACACTCCAAACAACATATAGCAACAATCTGTCCAAAACAGCAACTAGGCATCTTGCAAGCATCAAAACAATATACTACAGCACCTTAACATGAAAACAAATGACATGGGCATGATGTACAGGTAAAGCATTACAAAACATGAACACTGAGCTATCTCCAGAAATCAATAGAACATGCTCAAAAGGACATGGCAAGATTGCAATAATAACAGTTCACAGACTTAGCAGAAAATCACTGGACATGGCAGAAATAACATCAGATTGCAAAGTTTAGAGCTATCAAACAACATGCTACAGGAACATATCATAGCAAAAAAAGGCATGGCACGAATCTACTAATTGCATAGAACAAAAGTCCCTTACTGAACATGAGCAAAAAAGGCACAGAAGATATGAGGGCACCCATGTAAACATAGCAAGTTTCATAAACAGATTCAGACTTGGAAGAAAAACAGAGCATGGCATAAATAACGATAAGTAGTCATGTTGGTGAGCTTGAACCACTCACCACATAGAAATACATGGCATGACAAGGTAACCAGCAGTAATATGGCATAAATATGAAGCTAAGCATGGCAATAGCATAGTCATAGGTTACATGGATCACTAGTGTTGAGGATATAGACCTTAGAGTCACCCGCCAGAAGGGGCCGGGTTACTCGTACGGTCGTTGCCAGATGCCCGGAGCCAAGCTTGAAGACGATGGGCCAGAGATGGGCTAAGACCCAGTTACGGCTTAAGGCCCATAGCTACAATCATTATTATGGTAGAACTTGTAGTGTAAGGCAAGTATGATTGAGAGTCCGAGCCGGACACACTTATGAGCCGGCCGGGACTCTAAGGGCTGCTGGGCGTCAGCCTCCCTATATAAAGGGACGACCCGGCAGTGGTTTAGGGACAAGAACAATCTCCTCGAGAGCCGGGCATAGCAGCAGCTCCCTGGTGATCGTAACCCTAATCAATACCACCTCAAACTGGACGTAGGCTTTTACCTTCACCGTAAGGGGCCGAACCAGTATAAACCCTCGTGTTCCTTGTCCCGCATTAACCCCTTCAAGCTTCCTAGTTGCGATGGCTCCACGACTAAGTCCTAGCTCGAGGACATCTGCCGTGACAATTCCACGACAGTTGGCGCCCACCGTGGGGCCAGCGCACGGTGGATTTGAGTTCTTGAAGGGCAGCTTCGAAGGGCTCAAGGGATACGCTGTGGGCCGGATGACCAAGAGTCATCGCGGCAAGCTCTACATCGACGATGCAAACTGGGGGCCCGACGCCGGCTCAATTGAGTACGGGTACCGGGTCCCCTTCGGCGGAATTCATGTTTTCATTGGCAAGATTGGTGAGCCGGGCCCTGAGCCGGGTCTCTGCGCTGATCTCATTGAGACGGCTCAGCTTGCGCGACCCGCCCAGGCCCGGCCTGCCTTAAGGCATGCTTTTGTGGGGTGCATCCATGGAGGACTCTCCGATCAATCTGGATCTGGTGATGAGACGGCCGCCGGCTCTGACGGCGAGTCGGCCACCGATGAGTCAAACTCGTTGTACCAACTTCAAGAAGGCTGATGGGTTGTTCCGATGGTGACAGTATTCCGGACCCTTTTGAGCCACCAAGCCAGGTTGGAGTTTTTATGGCTGGTGCGCAGCCTGTTCAGAACCCCGCTGCTGGAGCGGGAAACCCGGTGCCTTCTCCGGCTCAGGTGCTAATGGATCTCACGGACAAGATGACGGCCCTGTTAACCGCCACGGTTGACCCGGCGGATCAAGCTCAACATGATGCGGAGGTGGCACAGTTAAAATTGGATCTGATAAAAGCTAAAGAGGATCTTGCGGCGGAAGGGATCAGGCTGGCTGCGGAGCGGGCGGCTCTCGATGCCCAGACTCAGCTGATTCACGCGTAGTCCTTCCAACTTACTATGGATCAGAACGCGGCCAATGAGGTCATGAGAAGGAGGCATCAAAAGGCCCAGTCTCGACTCCCACCGGTTTACGATCCACGCAACCTCTTCAACACGCCAGGTGCAGGGTCTGGTAACCCGCGAGGGGTCATAGCGCCCGGATCTGGACTCCTTATTCAGCCAGGAGTGATGGGGCCTCCCCAGGTGCCCCCTGCCCCGCCTCAGTATGTGCCAATACCCCCGGGTCATTATAATAACCCGTTGGAGAACATGGTTGCTGCAGCAGCACGGCTGGCGGCTCTCCCAGTTGACGGCGACTCTCCGACGGCTATTGAAACCCGTCGGGTCAGGGAACTCCTTCAGACGGCACTGGCACAGCAGGAGGCGTACTCTTACAGTCGGGATAGGATCCACTCGACCCCTCGTCCGGGTCAGAGCCCGAGTTACAGCAGGCACATGGTCTCAGCAACCGGCTCAAGTAATGTCCGACGCCATGACCCGCCCCCTGGCCATGGCCCGGCTCATAATGGAGCCTTTTACGCAGAAGACCAGGACAAAGCGCGGCAAGAGGCGGAGCAAGTGCCTCAATTGACGGCTTACCAAACCCCCCCAACTTATCCGACGACTTCCGTTGATGTGGGTATCCCTACCAGGACCGGGGGCGTCCCTTGTTTAGTGCCAGCTATCCGTAATGAACGTCTACCTAAGGACTTCAAGGGCCCTAGGAAGGTGCCTAACTACACAGCTGACTTACAGCCTGCAGCCTGGATCGAGAGTTATGAGATGGCCATGGAGCTACTGGAGGTCAGTGAGGCAGCCATGGCTAAGTACTTCACCATGATGTTGGATGGGACTGCCCGCACTTGGTTGAAAGGGCTACCACCGAACTCCATCGGATCTTGGGTTGAGCTGAAAGCCCGGTTCATCCAAAACTTCAAGGATACCTGTAGGCAGTCTATGTCAATTGTGGATTTGACTAACTGTAAGCAGCAGGAGGGTGAATCCACGACTCATTGGGTTCGCCGGGTCAAGGAGATATTACATTCATCAGATAAGATGGATGCCGGCTCTGCAGTATTAATGTTGGAACAGAATTGTCGCTTCGTGCCCCTGAAGATGAAACTCGGGCGGCTTAAGCGCGACTACAGTGACATGGGCACGCTAATGGCGGCTCTTGTCAAGTACGCCGATTCTGATGGTATCAAGGATCCCCCTTCAGATGATGAAAGGGCAGGGAAGGGAAAGAAGAATGGCAATGGCAAGGGCCCCCAGCATAACCCAGGGAACCAAGGAGGAGGCAAGCGCAAGGCCGATGGCAGCCTAGAGTTTGTAGCCAACGCCAGCTCACAAGGTAATAACCAGCGACACAAGGGGAGACCCCCTCCCCGCGGCGGCGGGTCAGGTCCGACGCTGGAGCAGCTGTTGAATGAACCTTGTCCAAGGCATGGCTCTAGAGAGAAGCCAGCGACTCATCTATGGAAGTATTGTGCAATCATGAAAGCCTTTAAAAACTACAATGGCCCGGGCGGCGGCTCAGGCGCCGGCGGCTTTCATGGCCCGGGGGGCGGCTCAAATTCTGGTCCTCAGAGTGGTCAAGGGGGTTTTAATCAACAGTCTGGCCAGGGTCATCAACAGCAGCAGGGGGGTTATCAGACCAATCCAAAGCAGCTTAGCGGTGGACAGTATCATGTGTTTACCACTAGTTTGTGCAAGCGAGATCAGAAGCTTCACAAGAGGGCTGTGAATGCGGTTGAGCCGGCGGTCCCGCGCTACTTGCGGTGGTCTGAGCAGCCCATAGTGTGGAGTAGGGAGGATCACCCTCCCCGGGTGGATAACCCGGGCCACTTGGCCTTAGTGGTGCCTCCTCAAGTGGGAGGATATAAGTTCACAAAGGTGCTCATGGATGGAGGCAGCAACATCAACATCCTCTATTATGAGACTTTTCGCCGCATGGGGTTGGTTGATAAGAACCTCAGCCAGTCAAACACTATCTTCCATGGGGTGGTACCGGGTAAGTCGGCTTATCCAGTCGGCAAGATCGAATTGGAAGTGGCTTTTGGCGATGAGAACAACTACAGGGTGGAGAAATTGACCTTTGAGGTGGTCAAGATAAGAAGTCCATATCATGCTATATTTGGGCGGCCGGCTTACGCCAAGTTCATGGCACGACCGTGTTATGTATACTTACAGCTCAAGATGCCGGGTCACAATGGGACTATTACGGTTCACGACAGCCGGAAAGTGGCTCTGGAGTGTGAGGAAGGCGATGCGGCTTATGCAGAGTCTGTTTGTGCTACAGAGGAGTTGAAGTTTTACAAAGACAATGTTGACCCAACAGATATGACCTCTCTGAAAAAGCCGACTACGGAGACTGAGCCAGCGATGAAATTTAAGTCGGCAGATGAGACTAAGCTTGTTGATTTTGTTCCAGGAGATTCATCTCAGCAGTTTAGCATCAGTGCCAATCTGGATCCAAAATAGGAAAGCGCGCTCATCGGGTTCATCCGTGAGAATAGGGACATCTTTGCATGGAAACCTTCTGACATGCCAGGTGTACCTAGAGAACTCGCTGAGCATACTCTCAATGTTGATCCGAAATTTAAGCCAGTCAGACAGTTCCTTCGGCGATTTAATGAAGAGAGGCGGAAAGCCATTGGTGAAGAAGTGGCCCGGCTCTTGGCGGCCGGGTTTATTGTGGAAGTCTTTCACCCGGAGTGGTTGGCTAACCCGGTGCTCGTACTCAAGAAGAACGGCACCTGGCGAATGTGTGTGGACTACACGGACTTGAACAAGGCGTGTCCGGCTGATCCTTTTGCCCTCCCCCGTATTGATCAAATCATTGATGCTACGGCAGGTTGTGCACGTTTAAGTTTCTTGGATGCTTATTCTGGTTATCATCAGATCAAGATGGCAGTTAAGGACTAGGAGAAGACGGCGTTCATCACTCCCTTTGGAGCCTTCTGCTATGTGTCTATGCCCTTTGGACTCAAGTGTGCACAAGCGACTTACCAGCGTTGTGTGCAGAACTGTCTTCATAAACAGATCGGACGCAATGTTCACGCTTACGTGGATGATATTGTGGTTAAATCCATCAAAGAAGAAACCATGATAGATGATTTAAGGGAAACCTTTGATAATCTCCGGGTCTATAAGATGATGCTTAACCCGGCCAAGTGTGTCTTTGGTGTTCCTGCAGGCAAACTCTTGGGCTTCTTGGTTTCTAACAGAGGCATTGAGGCTAACCCGGAGAAGATCAAGGCTATCACCTCCCTGGCTAAGCCGGCGGGTATAAATGACGTTCAGGGCTTGGCGGGTCGCATCGCTGCGTTAAGCCAGTTTATAAGCCGTTTGGGTGAGAAGGCCATGCCCTTATATCAGTTGATGAAGAAAACTGATAACTTTGTCTGGAATGATGCAGCTAATACCGCCTTTGAGGATTTGAAGAAGCAGCTGGCAGAGCCCCCAGTCCTTGCTACTCCGGTTGATAAGGAGCCCTTACTACTGTATGTGGCGGCAAACGCACGAGCCGTCAGTGTGGCTATTGTGGTGGAGCGCAAGGAGGAGGGTAAGGAGCATCCGGTTCAGCGGTCGGTTTATTATGTCAGCGAAGTGCTCATTGAGTCCAAGCAGCGGTACCCGCATTGGCAGAAGCTGGTATATGGTGTGTTCATGGCAAGCCGGAAACTTAAGCATTATTTTCAGGGTCATCCCATCACTGTGGTCAGCTCTGCTCCCCTTGGCGATATCATTCAAAACAGAGAGGCCACAGGGAGAATTGCTAAGTGAGCTATAGAACTTGGACCTCATGGTCTCAAATATGTGCCACGTACTGCTGTTAAATCTCAGGCCTTGGTGGATTTCATCAATGATTGGACAGAGTCACAAGTACCCGAGCAAAAGCCGGATAACACATATTGGACCATTCACTTTGATGGGTCCAGGCAGTTGGAGGGCTCGGGGGCTGGCGTTGTATTGGCTTCCCCTAAGGGTGACAAGTTCCATTATGTGCTACAGTTGATGTTCCCTTGCACTAACAATGCGGCTGAGTACGAGGCCTTGCTCCACGGTCTTCGGATGGCTAAGGAGATGAGCTTGAGCCGGGTAAGGTGCTTTGGTGACTCAGACTTGGTGGCTCAACAAGTATCAGGCAAGTGGGATTCTAAGGATCCTCTCACGGCGGCTTATCGCCGCGAGGTTGATGCCATTGCTGGGCACTTTCAGGGCTACCAAGTGGAGCACATTGATCGCAGGAAGAACGAGGCGGCTGATGCTCTAAGCCGGCTGGGCTCTCAGCGAAAGCCGGTGCCGCCTAACACTTTCCTGGACGTCCTGTATAACCCTTCGGTTAAGTTGCCTACAGAGGAAGACTTGGCTATCCCTGACCCGGAGGCACGACTGGTGGCGGCTCTCCATATCATACCAGACTGGACAACACCGTATCTGGCTTACATGACCCGGGCCGAGTTGCCTGAGGATGAAACTTTGGCCAGGCAAATAACCCGGCGGGCCAAGTCAATGATTGTTATTGATTGCGAGTTGCATCATCGCAGTGTTACAGGAGCATTTCAGTGTTGTGTCTCCCCTGAGGAAGGTCAAGAGATCTTGCGTGAGATCCATGAAGGGGATTGTGGCCATCATGCCGGCTCAAAATCCCTTGTGGCCAAGGCTTTCTGTCATGGTTGGGCCTTTTAAAAGGTCCAAGGATAAGAAGACCCACCTCTTGGTGGCAGTTGATAAATTCACAAAGTGGGTGGAAGCTGAGCCAGTTAGCAAGTGCGATGCAGCCATGGCGGTTCAATTTATGAAAAAGGTGATTTTCCGTTTTGGCTTTCCGCACAGCATTATAACTGATAATGGCACCAATCTCTCTAAAGGCGTCATGGAAGAGTTTTGTCAACGAGAGCATATCCGACTTGATGTTTCTTCAGTGGCTCATCCTCAATCCAATGGTCAAGCTGAGAGAGCTAATCAAGAGATTCTGAAGGGCATCAAGCCCCGGCTTTTGGTCCCTTTGCAGCGGACGCCGGGTTGTTGGGTGGAGGAGTTGCCCTCCGTCTTATGGAGTATCAATACTACTCCTAACAGGTCTACAGGCTTCACGCCTTTCTTCATGGTTTATGGAGCGGAAGCAGTCCTCCCCAGTGACATCCGTCCTGACTCACCTCGTGTGGCGGCTTATGTTGAGACGGACAATGAACAGGCGCGCCAAGATGCTCTTGACTTGTTGGATGAACAGCGTGATGTGGCCGCAGCCCGTTCAGCGATTTACCAACAAGACCTGCGCCGTTATCATAGACGCCGGGTCAAATCCCGGGTCTTCCAGGAAGGCGACCTTGTGCTTCGGCTCATCCAGGATCAAACAGATGCACACAAGTTATCCCCACCTTGGGAAGGGCCCTTTGTGGTCAGCAAGAACTTGCACAACGGGTCATATTACCTCATTGACATTCGGGAGCATAAAGATTCACGTAGGTCGGAGGAAGAGACCCGTCGGCCGTGGAACATAGCTCAGCTTCGGCCTTACTACACTTGAGCCACCGGCTCTCGTGGCGTACATATTTCTCTCAGCCATGTATATATTATGATAAGCAATAAAGCAGGACCTCTGTCCTTTTTTCTCCTCCAAATATGCACGTGTTGTTTACATGATGACTTAAAGGAGGATCTGGCTTATGATCGTATTCGAATCTAGCAGTAAGCGGTAAAGTCACTTGGGGGCTTCCTGTTCAAACATGGGTCGTATTCGAACCAAAGAGAACATAACTGTCGATACCCATTTGATTGGCAAAGTGCCGAGCTCATTGGGAGGTTACCTTTGGTCATATTTGAATCATAGTTTAACCCCTCTGAGAACCGACGTGGATCGTATTCGAATCCGCGTCATTAAACAATTCTAAAAATCACTTGGGGGCTTCCTGTTCAAACATGGGTCGTATTCGAACCAAAGAGAACATAGCTGTCGGTACCCTCTTGATTGGCATCGCCACACCCACTGGGGGCTATATGATCGTATCCGAATCTTGGCTTAACCCCTTTGGGCCGGGTCTCTGGTCGTATTCGAACCGGAAGCCCCTAAAGTTCCTCTGCTTTATCACAAGTTTACTCTGATTAGGTCAAGGTGTGTACGGCCGGGTCTCATTTTACCGGCTTAACTTTGGTTTACAGTGTTCGTTGAACACCATGGGTGTCATTAAGACAGGTAAATCGGAGTCCAGATACCAAACTTGTTACCCGGGTTATCTAAACCGGAAATATGCTTACAGGCCGCTAAGTGTGTTATTACGGTTGTGTTAAGGATATAATTGAAGGCCGGTCTTTTTTGATTCATATTCCGGGTTATCTATCCAAAACACCTGACTCTCAGGGCGGTAAGCCGCCTCGAGACTTGTGATCTGCCTTTCTATGCAGGATACTTAAAGGCACCTCTTTAAGGTTGAGAAAAACAAAGGGATAATTATGACCCGGAGAAACATCGAAGAGACAATTTCAAAGGACTTTCGCATTCAATACGTGCACGATGGCATGGCAGAGATGAACTGTTGCGCCTACTCTATTACAAAAACTCTTCAAGTCTAAAAGGTGGAACATTGTTTGATAAACCGCCAGCCAAATTATGATGCCCGATGAGTTGAAGTCCCCGGCTCATTCCTATCTTCTCCTTCGGCTGATCCAAAGACCTCGAAGGTTGATGACTTCCAGTCGATGCCGCTGAGAGCTTCGAATTGGGCTTCTTCGTCAATTAACCCAGCCGGGTCAATCTCCGGGGCGAAGGTGTGCTGACGAGCCGGCGGGATCAGGTTGAGGGCTTCATAGCGAGGGGTTGGAATCCTCTGATTCTCCGCGTCATAACCCGGCTGGTACTTAGTCAGATCTGTGTCGTTCCCGATGAGGGTGGCCACCGGGCGTACAACCTTCACACATGCCGCGAAGTCCTTCTGATCAAAAGCTGAGCCGTCTTCCTTCAGGCTTGGATAGCCAAGGACGATGTCTGCCGGGTCTAACTCCGGCAGGAATGCCTTGGCCTGGCTCAGCGCGGCGATCGCTCCGGCTCTCGCGGAGGCTCGTCGCAACTCTTGGATCCGCTGAGGCAGAACGGCGAGCCGGCACAGGACTTCTGCCAGGTGAGTCGGCACCTCGTTGGATAGGGCCACCACAGCTAAGGCACGCTGTGACCCGGTGTAGAGCTGCTCCACCAGGGTATACACGGCCTTTAGCTTGGTGACCATGCTCTGGTTGAGGTTGGCACTTCTGGGACCTGTTTAGCAGAATCAGATAAGCCGGTGATAAGGATGCATCATGAGAAGTAAACACTCTACACTTGATGAAAACCGGTGGGGCGACTTACCGAAGATGGCGGCCACCATTTGGGAAACCTGGCGCTTTAGGCCGGAGAGCTCGGCGGTCTTCTCAGAGAGAGCCTTCTCCGCCTGTTCCGCCCGGGTCACCAGTGCGGCCTTCTCTTCGGCCCAGGCTTTTCTCTCAGCATCAAACTCGGTCTTCAATTTTTCTTGCGTGGCAATGCTGGATACAAACTTGGCGTTTGCCTTCCGGTTCTCCATCTCCTGCATCTTTAGCCGGCTCTTGAGATCCGCAAGGTCCGCCTCTAGCTTCTTGCTCACAGCCTGTATAAATTTCCGGGTCATGACATGAGCAGTTACTATATAAGTCCCAAGCACTTTCCAAGCAAAGACACTCGGCACTTGGGGGCTAATGCATATTGAATGTATCTATCTACATACTGCCGGCTCAGTTGAGTAAGCCGGAACCTAAGTCTACAACATATTCAGATCATAAGTCGTCGACTTGGGGGCTAGCATGGCACAGGTAACTATGCAGTAAGTAAGAAGATAGAAGAAGGATACCTCAGATTTTTGCTGGATCTAGTTTACCATGGCGACCTCGGTGTCCCGGCTCTTGTGTACTTGGCTGATGTAGCCAGAGACGAGCTCTCCAATGCTCAGGTTGCTGTAGTTGGAGAGGTCCAGATTCGCCCGGTGGGGCTGCAGCAACTCCCCCTTAGCGGAGCACTTGGCCAACACGGTCGGTCTCCCCGGCTCAACATACTCCGTCCGGGTGATCACCATGTCCGGGTCGTCTGCTGGTGGAGCTGAGCCGGAAGCCTCCGGGTTAACCGACGCTTCGGTCATTGCCTTGGTAGTTGGGGCGGTAGCTTCAGGTGCCGTATCCATTGGAGTGGCGGCTTCGGGGGCAGAGGCAGCTGGTGGCTCTTCAGCCGTCACCTCCGGTTCAGGTAGGTCCGGCACTCCGGCTGACCTGGTCTTCTTCGCTCTTTTGGTGAGCTTTGCCTGGGCGCTGAAAGGACAGAAACATTCAGCACAAAGAGAGTAAGTACAGACAAGTATAATGTGAGATGGTTGTCATTACCCGGGCGCGGTCTTGAAAGTCGGAAGACTCGACTGCATAGAGTCGCCCGAAGAAGGGGAGGTCTCCTGGTAATTAGAGTCAGAAGAATTGAGTGGCTGACGGATAACACCCGCCAACGGGTGAAAAGGGTACAAGTGGGAAATAACCTTAGTCCGGCGCTTCCTTGTTGCATCGGGTAACCCGGCGGAGAGGTCGGTGTCTTTGTTGGTCCGGGTGTGACGCCGGCTTTCGTGAACCTGTCGCTTCAAAAGAAATTGAGGGTCTTCATGAGCTAAAGGATGTGAAAAGCTTACTTTCCGGGTTACCCTTCGGACTTTCAGCTGTGGCAAGGGCTCCGAGTAGGAGGAAAGTGACATTACCTCTTCAACCACCGGGTTACTTGCGCCGGTGTCATCCTGTCAGTAAGCAAGTATTGATAAGGCGGACAGCAGCAAACAGTGAATGTAATAAGGACTTAAATGCTCAGGGGTTACCTCTGACTCGGAGCTGTCGCTTAATTGCATCAGCTCCGAAGCAGTAGGCCTGCTTCCTTTTTTGCGAGGGGCGGTTTTCTTGGCAGCTTTCTTCTCCTTCCTGGCCTTCTTGGCCGCCTCATGGTCATATTTGACCCGCCAGAACTTATCATCAGCCTGAAAAATACAATGATGAATTCTCAAAACGGTTCAGATGCAGGTTATATGCAGAGGAAGATAAAAAGTTAAAGTCGGCGGCTTACCGCTGGGACTGGGTTGGTCTTGCAGAAGGGAGCTAGCCCGATCCTTCCACAGTCTGCCAGGCTCTCGTTTAAAAGAGCCTTGGTCTCCTCCTCTGCAACGTCTTCTGGAAGATCATTGCGGCTGTGCCTCTGAGGGTCATCCTTTCGCCCGGTGTACTCACACATTAAGCCGGGGCGGCGGCTCAATGGGATCACCCGCCATGTGATCCAGACCCGGACCAGGTCGATTCCGTTCAGACCGTTGCCCAGGAGGGCCTTGATTTTGTTGATAAGCAGAGGCTGGCGCTCTGCTTGAGTCAGTTTGTCCGACAATGGGTGAGTCGGCTCCAGACGTGTTGGGCGAAAGCCGGGCAGCGGGCTTTCATCAGCCGGGGATGTATCTTGGCAGTAGAACCAAGTCATGTTCCAGTCCTTGGGGTGGCTCGGCGGCTCTGCGTAAGGGAAAAGATAGTCCCTACGCCGCTGGATGGAAATGCCACCTAACTCCAGACTTGGCCCGTTGGCGCATTCATTCTGGCGGTTTAAGTAAAACAACTCTCTGAAGAGCAGCAGACTAGGCTCTTCTCCAAGGTACACTTCGCAAAAGACTTGGAAATTGCAGATGTTGGATACGGAGTTGGGTCCTATATCTTGAGGCCGCAAGTCGAAGAAGTTGAGCACGTCCCTAAAAAACTTTGAGCCGGGCGGTGCGAAGCCCCGGCTCATATGATCTGCGAAGATCACTACCTCCCCGTCCCTTGGCTGTGGTCTTTCTTCTGACGGGTCAGGGGCACGGTAGGACATGATTTCTTTCTTAGGGAGATATACGGACTTAACAAAATTGGCTAGGGTCTCGTTGGTGACGTTGGACCTCATCCAGTTGCAAGTGATGGGAGCCTTGGGAGGCATGGTGAAAGTTAGCAGGCTATGACAAAAAGGAAAATGTCTGGGTTAATTATAAGCCGGAAATCTACAGTTCAAAACTAAGGTGGCGGCTTATGAAGGGGACTAATGACATATACTCAGGTACAGTGGGTTATTTAAACCGCAGGGGCATTCAGGTTAAAAGTTGGTTATCTACGACCTTAGTACAGTTATGCCGGAGGATTCTATGAAGCATGGCTTTCTTTAAACCGGAGGATTCGGCAGCGCGTGGTTTCTTTAAACCCGGAGTCGTAAGCCGCAAAGATTCAATGGTTGCAGTTTTTACTAAGTGTGGTAAAACAGGTTTCACATATTGCAGTAACTTTTTTGGATCAAAATGATCGGGCAAAAGAAAAAATTTCTAGACCTAGAAACAGCAGTGAGGGAGTTCTTGAGTTCAAACAGAGTTCTTATGTAGTTCAAGGAAAGCTACTTGCGTGTGAAATGGATCTTAAACAACCACCGCGCTAGTTCTACGCAGGACTAACATCAAGCAGGAGCAGTAACTAGGAGAACTACCGAACTTGCGGGCAATGGTGATGAACACGAAGAACATGGATGAACCCTACTGCAGATCTACTCTACGGGGTGGTGAGAACTTACCGGAGCTGAAGAGGAGCGGGAGTCGCCACCGTTTATCTGGTCCGAGTCAGGGTGATGCAGCGGCCAAGGTTGACGAAGACCGGAGGCGAGACGACGGCGGCGGAGTGCCAGCTCAGTGAGAAAGGCAGCGGCACGAGGAGGAAGAAGGGAGCGTGAGAAGAGCCCGTCGGGCCGACCTATTTATAAGGCAAGGTCATAAGTGGGTGCGAGATTCAAGGAGACCACGGCGTGGTTATCTCCCCCCCACGACGCCTCGATTTTCGGAATGACAGTAAAAGCAAAGATCCGTTGCGGATCTGGTGGAGTAAAAAACGGACTTAATAGAGGATGACGTCATGACGGATTATCCGGAGTCCAGAGGGTGACGTCATGACGGGTTATGGCCTTCACATGAATTGTAAGCCGGAGATTTTTTCTGTCATAAAAGTTGAAGATTGACATGAGCCGGCTCAAATCAATCTCGGGCCTAATGTTGAGGATATAGACCTTAGAGTCACCCGCCAGAAGGGGCCGGGTTACTCGTACGGTCGTCGCCAGAAGCCCGGAGCCAAGCTTGAAGACGATGGGCCAGAGATGGGCTAAGACCCGGTTACGGCTTAAGGCCCATAGCTACAATCATTATGATGGTAGAACTTGTAGTGTAAGGCAAGTATGATTGAGAGTCCCAGCCGGACACTCTTATGAGCCGGCCGGGACTCTAAGGGCTGCTGGGCGTCAGCCTCCTTATATAAAGGGACGACCCGGCAGTGGTTTAGGGACAAGAACAATCTCCTCGAGAGCCGGGCATAGCAGCAGCTCCCTGGTGATCGTAACCCTAATCAATACCACCTCAAACTGGACGTAGGCTTTTACCTTCACCGTAAGGGGCCGAACCAGTATAAACCCTCGTGTTCCTTGTCCCGCATTAACCCCTTCAAGCTTCCTAGTTGCGATGGCTCCACGACTAAGTCCTAGCTCGAGGACATCTGCCGTGACAATTCCACGACAACTAGTAACCACCATGGAAAAAATTGATTAACATGTAAACAATCTGCCAGAACATTTTATAGCAAAAGTAGAGCAAGATTAAGACATGCTAGAGCACTCAAGAATTGAAAACATGGGCATGGATGGATAGAGCATAAGATGTGTAACAAAACATCCTTAGTGAACATCTCCAGATTATGCGTAGAACTCTTGGTGGCAGCAGGTTTACATGGCAACAAAATATAACAGACTCAGCAGAAATGACCAAGTCACAGAAATCAGCAACATCATGGAGGCTACTTTGCATTCTTGTGCTAGTCACCACATTGATCAAAAAAATACATGGCAAGCACCTCTGTAAATATCGCATGATGTAGTCCAAAACACATGTAGAGCTCATGCTCATAGGATGCACACACAAAATGCAATGAAAAAGACAAATCATCAAGTTTTGATAACAGACAGCAGTTAACATCATATAGCACTCTTGCAATGATGATTAGGGCATCAATATGAAATCAAACAAGCATGGCACAATGGAACAAAATGAAGCACATCTCAAGGCGAACATTCGATATACCACACGCATGAAACGGAGCAGTATATACGGAGATATGATGCGATGAACAGGAGCATATAATGTATAATATACGGGACTTAGAGAAATTCGGAGGGAGGGAGAAGTCAACCTAGACCCGATCTAGGGTTCGTCGGGCTCGCCGGAGACGGAGCGGGCCGGCCGGAGTTTGGAGAGGAGGGAGACGTCGACGGCGGGGTCGGGAGTCGCCGGAGGAGGCGGGGGAGGCCGGCGACCGGAGAGGAGTGGGGCGGCGAGGGCGCGGTGGTCGGGCGGCGCGGCATGGAGGACGGAGCGGCAGGCGGCGGCCTCGGGCGGCGCCGGCGACGAGGCGGCGATGGCGGGCAGGGCGGCGGCGCGG